>NW_025957375.1:0-43593 GCF_023159225.1 Perognathus longimembris pacificus | reverse complement strand
AGATTCTTCTGAGGAGTTCCCATTACATTATCCTTTCCCCTGTGTAATTACCTTAACAAGCTCCAGCTGTTTTTATTCTCAGAAGGTTTACTCCCTGATATACAGCTGCCTACCCCCTTCGTAAGTGCAGGTCCTAAATGAGCTTTTTTCTCTGTTCCCTCACAAAAATCCAGATTCTTTTGGGGAGTTACCAGTACAGTAACCATACCAGGAAGTACTTAATTTATTAAGCTACTGCTTTTCTTAATCTCAGTGAGATATTTACTGATAAACAGCTACCTACGCAGCATGTTCATGTCGTTCCTAAATGAGCTTTTTTTCTCTGTTCCCTCACCACAATCCAGATTCTTTTGGGGAGTTACCAGTACAGTATCCATACCAGGAAGTACTTAATTTATTAAGCTACTGCTTTTCTTAATCTCAGTGGAGATATTTACTGATAAACAGCTACATATGCAGCATTTTCATGTCGTTCCTAAATGAGCTTTTATCTCTCTCCCCTCACCACGAATCAGATTCTTCTGAGGAGTTCCCAGTACATTATCCTTTCCCCTGTGTAATTACCTTAACAAGCTCCAGCTGTTTTTATTCTCAGAAGCGATACTCCCTGATATACAGCTGCCTACCCCCTTCGTAAGTGCAGGTCCTAAATGAGCTTTTTTCTCTCTTCCCTCACCACAATCCCGATTCTTTTGGGGAGTTACCAGTACAGTAACCATACCAGGAAGTACTTAATTTATTAAGCTACTGCTTTTCTTATTCTCAGTGGAGATATTTAGTGATAAACCGCTACCTACGCAGCATGTTCATGTCGTTCCTAAATTAGCTTTTATCTCTCTCCCCTCACCACAAATCAGATTCTTCTGAGGAGTTACCAGTACAATATCCTTTCCCCTGTGTAATTACCTTAACAAGCTCCAGCTGTTTTTATTCTCAGAAGGTTTACTCCCTGATATACAGCTGCCTACCCCCTTCATAACTGCAGGGCCTAAAACAGCTTTATTCTCTGTTCCCTCACCACAATCCAGATTCTTTTGGGGAGTTACCAGTACAGTATCCATACCAGGAAGTACTTAATTTATTAAGCTACTGCTTTTCTTAATCTCAGTGGAGATATTTACTGATAAACACCTACGTATGCAGCATTTTCATGTCGTTCTTAAATGAGCTTTTATCTCTCTCCCCTCACCACGAATCAGATTCTACTGAGGAGTTCCAGTACATTATCCTTTCCCCTGTTTAATTACCTTAACAAGCTCCAGCTGTTTTTATTCTCAGAAGCGATACTCCCTGATATACAGCTGCCTACCCCCTTCGTAAGTGCAGGTCCTAAGTGAGCTTTTTTCTCTCTTCCCTCACCACAATCCCGATTCTTTTGGGGAGTTACCAGTACAGTAACCATACCAGGAAGTACTTAATTTATTAAGCTACTGCTTTTCTTATTCTCAGTGGAGATATTTAGTGATAAACCGCTACATACGCAGCATGTTCATGTCGTTCCTAAATGAGCTTTTATCTCTCTCCCCTCAACACAAATCAGATTCTTCTGAGGAGTTCCCAGTACATTATCCTTTCCCCTGTGTAATTACCTTAACAAGCTCCAGCTGTTTTTATTCTCAGAAGGTTTACTCCCTGATATACAGTTGCCTAACCCCTTCGTACGTGCAGGTACTAAATGAGCTTTTTTCTCTGTTCCCTCACCACAATCCAGATTCTTTTCGGGAGTTACCAGTACAGTAACCATACCAGGAAGTACTTAATTTATTAAGCTACTGCTTTTCTTAATCTCAGTGGAGATATTTACTGATAAACAGCTACCTACGCAGCATGTTCATGTCTTTCCTAAATGAGCTTTTATCTCTCTCCCCTCACCACAAATCAGATTCTTCTGAGGAGTTCCAAGTACATTATCCTTTACCCTGTGTAATTACCTTAACAAGCTCCTGCTGTTTTTATTCTCAGAAGGTTTACTCCCTGATATACAGCTGCCTACCCCCTTCGTAAGTGCAGGTCCTAAATGAGCTTTATTCTCTGTTCCCTCACCACAATCCAGATTCTTTTGGGGAGTTACCAGTACAGTAACCATACCAGGAAGTACTTAATTTATTAAGCTACTGCTTTTCTTAATCTCAGTGGAGATATTTAGTGATAAACAGCTACCTACGCAGCATGTTCATGTCGTTCCTAAATGAGCTTTTATCTCTCTCCACTCACCACGAATCAGATTCTTCTGAGGAGTTCCCAGTACATTATCCTTTCCCCTGTGTAATTACCTTAACAAGCTCCAGCTGTTTTTATTCTCAGAAGCGATACTCCCTGATATACAGCTGCCTACCCCTTCGTAAGTGCAGGTCCTAAATGAGTTTTTTTCTCTGTTCCCTCACCACAATCCCGATTCTTTTGGGGAGTTACCAGTACAGTAACCATACCAAGAAGTACTTAATTTATTAAGCTACTGCTTTTCTTAATCTCAGTGGAGATATTTACTGATAAACAGCTACCTACGCAGCATGTACATGTCGTTCCTAAATGAGCTTTTATCTCTCTCCCCTCACCACAAATCAGATTCTTCTGAGGAGTTCCCAGTACGTTATCCTTTCCCCTGTGTAATAACCTTAACAAGCTCCAGCTTTTTTTATTCTCAGAAGGTTTACTCCCTGATATACAGCTGCCTACCATCTTCGTAAGTGCCGGTCCTAAATGAGCTTTTTTCTCTGTTCCCTCACCACAATCCAGATTCGTTTGGGGAGTTACCAGTACAGTAACCATACCAGGAAGTACTTAATTTATTAAGCTACTGCTTTTCTTAATCTCAGTGGAGATATTTACTGATAAACAGATACATACGCAGCATGTTCATGTCGTTCCTAAATGAGCTTTTTTCTCTGTTCCCTCACCACAATTCAGATTCTTTTGGGGAGTTACCAGTACAGTAACCATACCAGGAAGTACTTAATTTATTAAGCTACTGCTTTTCTTAATCTCAGTGGAGATATTTAGTGATAAACAGCTACCTACGCAGCATGTTCATGTCGTTCCTAAATGAGCTTTTATCTCTCTCCCCTCACGACAAATCAGATTCTTCTGAGGAGTTCCCAGGACATTATCCTCTCCCCTGTGTAATTACCTTAACAAGCTCCAGCTGTTTTTATTCTCAGAAGGTTTACTCACTGATATACAGCTGCCTACCCCCTTCGCAAGTGCAGGTCCTAAATGAGCTTTTTTCTCTGTTCCCTCACAAAAATCGAGATTCTTTTGGGGAGTTACCAGTACAGTAACCATACCAGGAAGTACTTAATTATTAAGCTACTGCTTTTCTTAATCTCAGTGGAGATATTTACTGATAAGCAGCTACCTACGCAGCATGTTCATGTCGTTCCTAAATGAGCTTTTTTCTCTGTTCCCTCACCACAATGCAGATTCTTTTGGGGAGTTACCAGTACAGTATCCATACCAGGAGGTACTTAATTTATTATGCTACTGCTTTTCTTAATCTCAGTGGAGATATTTACTGATAAACAGCTACGTATGCAGCATGTTCATGTCGTTCCTAAATGAGCTTTTATCTCTCTCCCCTCACCACGAATCAGATTCTTCTGAGGAGTTCCCAGTACATTATCCTTTCCCCTGTGTAATTACCTCAAAAAGTTCCAGCTGTTTTTATTCTCAGAAGCGATAATCCCTGATATACAGCTGCCTACCCCCTTCGTAAGTTCAGGTCCTAAATGAGCTTTTTTCTCTGTTCCCTCACCACAATCCAGATTCTTTTGGGGAGTTACCAGTACAGTAACCATACCAGGAAGTTCTGAATTTATTAAGCTACTGCTTTTCTTAATCTCAGTGGAGATATTTACTGATAAACAGCTACCTACGCAGCATGTTCATGTCGTTCCTAAATGAGCTTTTTTCTCTGTTCCCTCACCACAATCCAGATTCTTTTGGGGAGTTACCAGTACAGAATCCATACCAGGAAGTACTTGATTTATTAAGCTACTGCTTTTCTTAATCTCAGTGGAGATATTTACTGATAAACAGCTACATATGCAGCATGTTCATGTCGTTCCTAAATGAGATTTTATCTCTCTCCCCCCACCACAAATCAGATTCTTCTGAGGAGTTCCCAGTACATTATCCTTTCCCCTGTGTAATTACCTCAACAAGCTCCAGCTGTTTTTATTCTCAGAAGGTTTACTCCCTGATATACAGCTGCCTACCCCCTACGTAAGTGCAGGTCCTAAATGAGCTTTATTCTCTGTTCCCTCACCACAATCCACATTCTTTTGGGGAGTTACCAGTACAGTAACCATACCAGGAAGTACTTAATTTATTAAGCTACTGCTTTTCTTAATCTCAGTGGAGATATTTAGTGATAAACAGCTACCTACGCAGCATGTTCATGTCGTTCCTAAATGAGCTTTTATCTCTCTCCCCTCACGACAAATCAGCTTCTTCTGAGGAGTTCCGAGGACATTATCCTTTCCCCTGTGTAATTACCTTAACAAGCTCCAGCTGTTTTTATTCTCAGAAGGTTTACTCCCTGATATACAGCTGCCTACCCCCTTCGTAAGTGCAGGTCCTAAATGAGCTTTTTTCTCTGTTCCCTCACAAAAATCCAGATTCTTTTGGGGAGTTACCAGTACAGTAACCATACCAGGAAGTACTTAATTTATTAAGCTACTGCTTTTCTTAATCTCAGTGGAGATATTTACTGATAAGCAGCTACCTACGCAGCATGTTCATGTCGTTCCTAAATGAGCTCTTTTCTCTGTTCCCTCACCACAATCCAGATTCTTTTGGGAGTTACCAGTACAGTATCCATACCAGGAAGTACTTAATTTATTAAGCTACTGCTTTTCTTAATCTCAGTGGAGATATTTACTGATAAACAGCTTCGTATGCAGCATGTTCATGTCGTTCCTAAATGAGCTTTTATCTCTCTCCCCTCACCACGAATCAGATTCTTCTGAGGAGTTCCCAGTACATTATCCTTTCCCCTGTGTAATTACCTTAACAAGCTCCAGCTGTTTTTTTTCTCAGAAGGTTTACTCACTGATATACAGCTGCCTACCCCCTTCGTAAGTGCAGGTCCTAAATGAGCTTTTTTCTCTGTTCCCTCACCACAATCCAGATTCTTTTGGGGAGTTACCAGTACAGTAACCATACCAGGAAGTACTTAATTTATTAAGCTACTGCTTTTCTTAATCTCAGTGGAGATATTTACTGATAAACAGCTACATACGCAGCATGTTCATGTCGTTCCTAAATGAGCTTTTATCTCTCTCCCCTCACCACAAATCAGCTTCTTCAGAGGAGTTCCCAGTACATTATCCTTTCCCCTGTGTAATTACCTTAACAAGCTCCAGCTGTTTTTATTCTCAGAAGGTTTACTCCCTGATATAGAGCTGCCTACCCCCTTCGTAAGTGCAGGTCCTAAATGAGCTTTTTCTCTGTTCCCTCAGCAAATCCAGATTCTTTTGGGGAGTTACCATTACAGTAACCATACCAGGAAGTACTTAATTTATTAAGCTACTGCTTTTCTTAATCTCAGTGGAGATATTTACTGATAAACAGCTACCTACGCAGCATGTTCATCTCGTTCCTAAATGAGCTTTTATCTCTCTCCCCTCACCACGAATCAGATTCTTCTGAGGAGTTCCCACTACATTATCCTTTCCCCTGTGTAATTACCTTAACAAGCTCCAGCTGTTTTTATTCTCAGAAGGTTTACTCCCTGGTATACTGCTGCCTACCCCCTTCGTATGTGCAAATCCTAAATGAGCTTTTTTCTCTGTTCCCTCAACACAATCCAGACTCTTTGGGGAGTTACCAGTACAGTAACCATACCAGGAAGTACTTAATTTATTAAGCTACTGCTTTTCTTAATCTCAGTGGAGATATTTACTGATAAACAGCTACCTACGCAGCATGTTCATGTCGTTCCTATATGAGCTTTTATCTCTCTCCCCTCACCAAAAATCAGATTCTTCTGAGGAGTTCCCAGTACATTATCCTTTCCCCTGTGTAATTACCTTAACAAGCTCCAGCAGTTTTTATTCTCAGAAGGTTTACTCCCTGATATACAGCTGCCTACCCCCTTCGTAAGTGCAGGTCCTAAATGAGCTTGTTTCTCTGTTCCCTCACCACAATCCAGAATCTTTTGGGGAGTTACCAGTACAGTAACCATACCAGGAAGTACTTAATTTATTAAGCTACTGCTTTTCTTAATCTCAGTGGAGATATTTACTGATAAACAGCTACCTACCCAACATGTTCATGTCGTTCCTAAATGAGCTTATATCTCTCTCCCCTCACCACGAATCAGATTCTTCTGAGGAGTTCCCAGTACATTATCCTTTCCCCTGTGTAATTACCTCAAAAAGCTCCAGCTGTTTTTATTCTCAGAAGCGATAATCCCTGATATACAGCTGCCTGCCCCCTTCGTAAGTTCAGGTCCTAAATGAGCTTTTTTCTCTGTTCCCTCACCACAATCCAGATTCTTTTGGGGAGTTACCAGTACAGTAACCATACCAGGAAGTTCTGAATTTATTAAGCTACTGCTTTTCTTAATCTCAGTGGAGATATTTACTGATAAACAGCTTTCTACGCAGCATGTTCATGTCGTTCCTAAATGAGCTTTTTTCTCTGTTCCCTCACCACAATCCAGATTCTTTTGGGGAGTTACCAGTACAGAATCCATACCAGGAAGTACTTGATTTATTAAGCTACTGCTTTTCTTAATCTCAGTGGAGATATTTACTGATAAACAGCTACATATGCAGCATGTTCATGTCGTTCCTAAATGAGATTTTATCTCTCTCCCCCCACCACAAATCAGATTCTTCTGAGGAGTTCCCAGTACATTATCCTTTCCCCTGTGTAATTACCTCAACAAGCTCCAGCTGTTTTTTTTCTCAGAAGGTTTACTCCCTGATATACAGCTGCCTACCCCCTACGTAAGTGCAGGTCCTAAATGAGCTTTATTCTCTGTTCCCTCACCACAATCCACATTCTTTTGGGGAGTTACCAGTACAGTAACCATACCAGGAAGTACTTAATTTATTAAGCTACTGCTTTTCTTAATCTCAGTGGAGATATTTAGTGATAAACAGCTACCTACGCAGCATGTTAATGTCGTTCCTAAATGAGCTTTTATCTCTCTCCCCTCACGACAAATCAGCTTCTTCTGAGGAGTTCCGAGGACATTATCCTTTCCCCTGTGTAATTACCTTAACAAGCTCCAGCTGTTTTTATTCTCAGAAGGTTTACTCCCTGATATACAGCTGCCTACCCCCTTCGTAAGTGCAGGTCCTAAATGAGCTTTTTTCTCTGTTCCCTCACAAAAATCCAGATTCTTTTGGGGAGTTACCAGTACAGTAACCATACCAGGAAGTACTTAATTTATTAAGCTACTGCTTTTCTTAATCTCAGTGGAGATATTTACTGATAAGCAGCTACCTACGCAGCATGTTCATGTCGTTCCTAAATGAGCTCTTTTCTCTGTTCCCTCACCACAATCCAGATTCTTTTGGGAGTTACCAGTACAGTATCCATACCAGGAAGTACTTAATTTATTAAGCTACTGCTTTTCTTAATCTCAGTGGAGATATTTACTGATAAACAGCTACGTATGCAGCATGTTCATGTCGTTCCTAAATGAGCTTTTATCTCTCTCCCCTCACCACGAATCAGATTCTTCTGAGGAGTTCCCAGTACATTATCCTTTCCCCTGTGTAATTACCTTAACAAGCTCCAGCTGTTTTTTTTTCTCAGAAGTTTTACTCACTGATATACAGCTGCCTACCCCCTTCGTAAGTGCAGGTCCTAAATGAGCTTTTTTCTCTGTTCCCTCACCACAATCCAGATTCTTTTGGGGAGTTACCAGTACAGTAACCATACCAGGAAGTACTTAATTTATTAAGCTACTGCTTTTCTTAATCTCAGTGGAGATATTTACTGATAAACAGCTACATACGCAGCATGTTCATGTCGTTCCTAAATGAGCTTTTATCTCTCTCCCCTCATCACAAATCAGCTTCTTCAGAGGAGTTCCCAGTACATTATCCTTTCCCCTGTGTAATTACCTTAACAAGCTCCAGCTGTTTTTATTCTCAGAAGGTTTACTCCCTGATATAGAGCTGCCTACCCCCTTCGTAAGTGCAGGTCCTAAATGAGCTTTTTCTCTGTTCCCTCAGCAAATCCAGATTCTTTTGGGGAGTTACCATTACAGTAACCATACCAGGAAGTACTTAATTTATTAAGCTACTGCTTTTCTTAATCTCAGTGGAGATATTTACTGATAAACAGCTACCTACGCAGCATGTTCATCTCGTTCCTAAATGAGCTTTTATCTCTTTCCCCTCACCACGAATCAGATTCTTCTGAGGAGTTCCCACTACATTATCCTTTCCCCTGTGTAATTACCTTAACAAGCTCCAGCTGTTTTTATTCTCAGAAGGTTTACTCCCTGGTATACTGCTGCCTACCCCCTTCGTATGTGCAAATCCTAAATGAGCTTTTTTCTCTGTTCCCTCAACACAATCCAGACTCTTTGGGGAGTTACCAGTACAGTAACCATACCAGGAAGTACTTAATTTATTAAGCTACTGCTTTTCTTAATCTCAGTGGAGATATTTACTGATAAACAGCTCCCTACGCAGCATGTTCATGTCGTTCCTAAATGAGCTTTTATCTCTCTCCCCTCACCAAAAATCAGATTCTTCTGAGGAGTTCCCAGTACATTATCCTTTCCCCTGTGTAATTACCTTAACAAGCTCCAGCTGTTTTTATTCTCAGAAGGTTTACTCCCTGATATACAGCTGCCTACCCCCTTCGTAAGTGCAGGTCCTAAATGAGCTTGTTTCTCTGTTCCCTCACCACAATCCAGAATCTTTTGGGGAGTTACCAGTACAGTAACCATACCAGGAAGTACTTAATTTATTAAGCTACTGCTTTTCTTAATCTCAGTGGAGATATTTACTGATAAACAGCTACCTACCCAACATGTTCATGTCGTTCCTAAATGAGCTTATATCTCTCTCCCCTCACCACAAATCAGATTCTTCTGAGGAGTTCGCAGTACATTATCCTTTCCCCTGTGTAATTACCTTAACAAGCTCCAGCTGTTTTTATTCTCAGAAGGTTTACTCCCTGATATACAGCTGCCTACCCCCTTCGTAAGTGCAGGTCCTAAATGAGCTTTTTTCTCTATTCCCTCACCACAATCCAGATTCTTTTGGGGAGTTATAAGTACTGTAACCATACCAGGAAGTACTTAATTTATTAAGGTACTGCTTTTCTTAATCTCAGTGGAGATATTTACTGATAAACAGCTACCTACGCAGCATGTTCATGTCGTTCCTAAATGAGCTTTTATCTCTCTCCCCTCACCACAAATCAGATTCTTCTGAGGAGTTCCCAGTACATTATCCTTTCCCCTGTGTAATTACCTTCACAAGCTCCAGCTGTTTTTATTCTCAGAAGGTTTACTCCCTGATATACAGCTGCCTACCATCTTCGTAAGTGCCGGTCCTAAATGAGCTTTTTTCTCTGTTCCCTCACCACAATCCAGATTCTTTTGGGGAGTTACCAGTACAGTAACCATACCAGGAAGTAATTAATTTATTAAGCTACTGCTTTTCTTAATCTCAGTGGAGATATTTACTGATAAACAGCTACCTACGCAGCATGTTCATGTCGTTCCTAAATGAGCTGTTTTCTCTGTTCCCTCACCACAATCCAGATTCTTTTGGGGAGTTACCAGTACAGTATCCATACCAGGAAGTACTTAAATTATTAAGCTACTGCTTTTCTTAATCTCAGTGGAGATATTTACTGATAAACAGCTAAGTATGCAGCATGTTCATGTCGTTCCTACATGAGATTTTATCTCTCTCCCCTCACCACAAATCAGATTCTTCTGAGGAGTTCCCAGTACATTATCCTTTCCCCTGTGTAATTACCTTAACAAGCTCCAGCTGTTTTTATTCTCAGAAGGTTTACTCCCTGATATACAGCTGCCTACCCCCTTCGTAAGTGCAGGTCCTAAATGAGCTTTTTTCTCTGTTCCCTCACCACAATCCAGATTCTTTTGGGGAGTTATCAGTACAGTAACCATACCAGGAAGTACTTAATTTATTAAGCTACTGCTTTTCTTAATCTCAGTGGAGATATTTACTGATAAACAGCTAACTACGCAGCATGTTCATGTCGTTCCTAAATGAGCTTTTATCTCTCTCCCCTCACCACAAATCAGATTCTTCTGAGGAGTTCCCAGTACATTATCCTTTCCCCTGTGTAATTACCTTAACAAGCTCCAGCTGTTTTTATTCTCAGAAGGTTTACTCCCTGATATACAGCTGCCTACCCCCTTCGTAAGTGCAGGTCCTAAATGAGCTTTTTTCTCTGTTCCCTCACCACAATCCAGATTCTTTTGGGGAGTTATCAGTACAGTAACCATACCAGGAAGTACTTAATTTATTAAGCTACTGCTTTTCTTAATCTCAGTGGAGATATTTACTGATAAACAGCTACCTACGCAGCATGTTCATGTCGTTCCTAAATGAGCTTTTATCTCTCTCCGCTCACCACAAATCAGATTCTTCTGAGGAGTTCCCAGGACATTATCCTCTCCCCTGTGTAATTACCTTAACAAGCTCCAGCTGTTTTTATTCTCAGAAGGTTTACTCCCTGATATACAGCTGCCTACCCCCTTCGTAAGTGCAGGTCCTAAATGAGCTTTTTTCTCTGTTCCCTCACAAAAATCCAGATTCTTTTGGGGAGTTACCAGTACAGTATCCATACCAGGAAGTACTTAATTTATTAAGCTACTGCTTTTCTTAATCTCAGTGGAGATATTTACTGATAAACAGCTAAGTATGCAGCATGTTCATGTCGTTCCTACATGAGATTTTATCTCTCTCCCCTCTCCACAAATCAGATTCTTCTGAGGAGTTCCCAGTACATTATCCTTTCCCCTGTGTAATTACCTTAACAAGCTCCAGCTGTTTTTATTCTCAGAAGGTTTACTCCCTGATATACAGCTGCCTACCCCCTTCGTAAGTGCAGGTCCTAAATGAGCTTTTTTCTCTGTTCCCTCACCACAATCCAGATTCTTTTGGGGAGTTACCAGTACAGTATCCATACCAGGAAGTACTTCATTTATTAAGCTACTGCTTTTCTTAATCTCAGTGGAGATATTTACTGATAAACAGCTACGTATGCAGCATGTTCATGTCGTTCCTAAATGAGCTTTTATCTCTCTCCCCTCACCACGAATCAGATTCTTCTGAGGAGTTCCCAGTACATTATCCTTTCCCCTGTTTAATTACCTTAACAAGCTCCAGCTGTTTTTATTCTCAGAAGCGATAATTCCTGATATACAGCTGCCTAACCCCTTCGTAAGTGCAGGTCCTAAATGAGCTTTTTTCTCTGTTCCCTCACCACAATCCAGATTCTTTTGGGGAGTTACCAGTACAGTATCCATACCAGGAAGTACTTCATTTATTAAGCTACTGCTTTTCTTAATCTCAGTGGAGATATTTACTGATAAACAGCTACGTATGCAGCATGTTCATGTCGTTCCTAAATGAGCTTTTATCTCTCTCCGCTCACCACAAATCAGATTCTTCTGAGGAGTTCCCAGGACATTATCCTCTCCCCTGTGTAATTACCTTAACAAGCTCCAGCTGTTTTTATTCTCAGAAGGTTTACTCCCTGATATACAGCTGCCTACCCCCTTCGTAAGTGCAGGTCCTAAATGAGCTTTTTTCTCTGTTCCCTCACAAAAATCCAGATTCTTTTGGGGAGTTACCAGTACAGTAACCATACCAGGAAGTACTTAATTTATTAAGCTACTGCTTTTCTTAATCTCAGTGGAGATATTTACTGATAAGCAGCTACCTACGCAGCATGTTCATGTCTTTCCTACATGAGATTTTATCTCTCTCCCCTCACCACAAATCAGATTCTTCTGAGGAGTTCCCAGTACATTATCCTTTCCCCTGTGTAATTACCTTAACAAGCTCCAGCTGTTTTTATTCTCAGAAGGTTTACTCCCTGATATACAGCTGCCTACCCCCTTCGTAAGTGCAGGTCCTAAATGAGCTTTTTTCTCTGTTCCCTCACCACAATCCAGATTCTTTTGGGGAGTTACCAGTACAGTATCCATACCAGGAATTACTTAATTTATTAAGCTACTGCTTTTCTTAATCTCAGTGGAGATATTTACTGATAAACAGCTACGTATGCAGCATGTTCATGTCGTTCCTAAATGAGCTTTTATCTCTCTCCCCTCACCACGAATCAGATTCTTCTGAGGAGTTCCCAGTACATTATCCTTTCCCCTGTTTAATTACCTTAACAAGCTCCAGCTGTTTTTATTCTCAGAAGCGATAATTCCTGATATACAGCTGCCTAACCCCTTCGTAAGTGCAGGTCCTAAATGAGCTTTTTTCTCTGTTCCCTCACCACAATCCAGATTCTTTTGGGGAGTTACCAGTACAGTAACCATACCAGGAAGTTCTTAATTTATTAAGCTACTGCTTTTCTTAATCTCAGTGGAGATATTTACTTATAAACAGCTACCTACGCAGCATGTTCATGTCGTTCCTAAATGAGCTTTTTTCTCTGTTCCCTCACCACAATCCAGATTCTTTTGGGGAGTTACCAGTAGAGTATCCATACCATGAAGTACTTGATTTATTAAGCTACTGCTTTTCTTAATCTCAGTGGAGATATTTACTGATAAACAGGAACGTATGCAGCATGTTCATGTCGTTCCTAAATGAGATTTTATCTCTCTCCCCTCACCACAAATCAGATTCTTCTGAGGAGATCCCAGTACATTATCCTTTCCCCTGTGTAATTACCTTAACAAGCTCCAGCTGTTTTTATTCTCAGAAGGTTTACTCCCTGATATACAGCTGCCTACCCCCTTCGTATGTGCAGGTCCTAAATGAGCGTTATTCTCTGTTCCCTCACCACAATCCACATTCTTTTGGGGAGTTACCAGTACAGGAACCATACCAGGAAGTACTTAATTTATTAAGCTACTGCTTTTCTTCATCTCAGTGGAGATATTTAGTGATAAACAGCTACCTACGCAGCATGTTCATGTCGTTCCTAAATGAGCTTTTATCTCTCTCCCCTCAAGACAAATCAGATTCTTCTGAGGAGTTCCGAGGACATTATCCTTTCCCCTGTGTAATTACCTTAACAAGCTCCAGCTGTTTTTATTCTCAGAAGGTTTACTCCCTGATATACAGCTGCCTACCCCCTTCGTAAGTGCAGGTCCTAAATGAGCTTTTTTCTCTGTTCCCTCACAAAAATCCAGATTCTTTTGGGGAGTTACCAGTACAGTAACCATACCAGGAAGTACTTAATTTATTAAGCTACTGCTTTTCTTAATCTCAGTGGAGATATTTACTGATAAGCAGCTACCTACGCAGCATGTTCATGTCGTTCCTAAATGAGCTTTTTTCTCTGTTCCCTCACCACAATCCAGATTCTTTTGGGGAGTTACCAGTACAGTATCCATACCAGGAAGTACTTAATTTATTAAGCTACTGCTTTTCTTAATCTCAGTGGAGATATTTACTGATAAACAGCTATGTATGCAGCATTTTCATGTCGTTCCTAAATGAGATTTTATCTCTCTCGCCTCACCACGAATCAGATTCTTCTGAGGAGTTCCCAGTACATTATCCTTTCCCCTGTGTAATTACCTTAACAAGCTCCAGCTGTTTTTATTCTCAGAAGCGATACTCCCTGATATACAGCTGCCTACCCCCTTCGTAAGTGCAGGTCCTAAGTGAGCTTTTTTCTCTCTTCCCTCACCACAATCCCGATTCTTTTGGGGGGTTACCAGTACAGTAACCATACCAGGAAGTACTTAATTTATTAAGCTACTGCTTTTCTTATTCTCAGTGGAGATATTTAGTGATAAACCGCTACCTACGCAGCATGTTCATGTCGTTCCTAAATGAGCTTTTATCTCTCTCCCCTCACCACAAATCAGATTCTTCTGAGGAGTTCCCAGTACATTATCCTTTCCCCTGTGTAATTACCTTAACAAGCTCCAGCTGTTTTTATTCTCAGAAGGTTTACTCCCTGATATACAGCTGCCTACCCCCTTCGTAAGTGCAGGTCCTAAATGAGCTTTTTTCTCTGTTCCCTCACCACAATCCAGATTCTTTTGGGGAGTTATCAGTACAGTAACCATACCAGGAAGTACTTAATTTATTAAGCTACTGCTTTTCTTAATCTCAGTGGAGATATTTACTGATAAACAGCTACCTACGCAGCATGTTCATGTCGTTCCTAAATGAGCTTTTATCTCTCTCCCCGCACCACAAATCAGATTCTTCTGAGGAGTTCCCAGTACATTATCCTTTCCCCTGTGTAATTACCTTAACAAGCTCCAGCTGTTTTTATTCTCAGAAGGTTTACTCCCTGATATACAGCTGCCTACCCCCTTCGTAAGTGCAGGTCCTAAATGAGCTTTTTTCTCTGTTCCCTCACAAAAATCCAGATTCATTTGGGGAGTTACCAGTACAGTAACCATACCAGGAAGTACTTAATTTATTAAGCTACTGCTTTTCTTAATCTCAGTGGAGATATTTACTGATAAACAGCTACCTACGCAGCATGTTCATGTCGTTCCTAAATGAGCTTTTTTCTCTGTTCCCTCACCACAATCCAGATTCGTTTGGGGAGTTACCAGTACAGTATCCATACCAGGAAGTACTTAATTTATTAAGCTACTGCTTTTCTTAATCTCAGTGGAGATATTTACTGATAAACAGCTACATATGCAGCATTTCATGTCGTTCCTAAATGAGCTTTTATCTCTCTCCCCTCACCACGAATCAGATTCTTCTGAGGAGTTCCCAGTACATTATCCTTTCCCCTGTGTAATTACCTTAACAAGCTCCAGCTGTTTTTATTCTCAGAAGCGATACTCCCTGATATACAGCTGCCTACCCCCTTCGTAAGTGCAGGTCCTAAATGAGCTTTTTTCTCTCTTCCCTCACCACAATCCCGATTCTTTTGGGGAGTTACCAGTACAGTAACCATACCAGGAAGTACTTAATTTATTAAGCTACTGCTTTTCTTATTCTCAGTGGAGATATTTAGTGATAAACCGCTACCTACGCAGCATGTTCATGTCGTTCCTAAATGAGCTTTAATCTCTCTCCCCTCACCACAAATCAGATTCTTCTGAGGAGTTACCAGTACATTATCCTTTCCCCTGTGTAATTACCTTAACAAGCTCCAGCTGTTTTTATTCTCAGAAGGTTTACTCCCTGATATACAGCTGCCTACCCCCTTCATAACTGCAGGGCCTAAAACAGCTTTATTCTCTGTTCCCTCACCACAATCCAGATTCTTTTGGGGAGTTACCAGTACAGTATCCATACCAGGAAGTACTTAATTTATTAAGCTACTGCTTTTCTTAATCTCAGTGGAGATATTTACTGATAAACAGCTACGTATGCAGCATTTTCATGTCGTTCCTAAATGAGCTTTTATCTCTCTCCCCTCACCACGAATCAGATTCTACTGAGGAGTTCCCAGTACATTATCCTTTCCCCTGTTTAATTACCTTATCAAGCTCCAGCTGTTTTTATTCTCAGAAGCGATACTCCCTGATATACAGCTGCCTACCCCCTTCGTAAGTGCAGGTCCTAAGTGAGCTTTTTTCTCTCTTCCCTCACCACAATCCCGATTCTTTTGGGGAGTTACCAGTACAGTAACCATACCAGGAAGTACTTAATTTATTAAGCTACTGCTTTTCTTATTCTCAGTGGAGATATTTAGTGATAAACCGCTACCTACGCAGCATGTTCATGTCGTTCCTAAATGAGCTTTTATCTCTCTCCCCTCACCACAAATCAGATTCTTCTGAGGAGTTCCCAGTACATTATCCTTTCCCCTGTGTAATTACCTTAACAAGCTCCAGCTGTTTTTATTCTCAGAAGGTTTACTCCCTGATATACAGCTGCCTAACCCCTTCGTACGTGCAGGTACTAAATGAGCTTTTTTCTCTGTTCCCTCACCACAATCCAGATTCTTTTGGGGAGTTACCAGTACAGTAACCATACCAGGAAGTACTTAATTTATTAAGCTACTGCTTTTCTTAATCTCAGTGGAGATATTTAGTGATAAACAGCTACCTACGCAGCATGTTCATGTCGTTTCTAAATGAGCTTTTATCTCTCTCCCCTCACGACAAATCAGATTCTTCTGAGGAGTTCCCAGGACATTATCCTCTCCCCGGTGTAATTACCTTAACAAACTCCAGCTGTTTTTATTCTCAGAAGGTTTACTCCCTGATATACAGCTGCCTACCCCCTTCGCAAGTGCAGGTCCTAAATGAGCTTTTTTCTCTGTTCCCTCACAAAAATCGAGATTCTTTTGGGGAGTTACCAGTACAGTAACCATACCAGGAAGTACTTAATTTATTAAGCTACTGCTTTTCTTAATCTCAGTGGAGATATTTACTGATAAGCAGCTACCTACGCAGCATGTTCATGTCGTTCCTAAATGAGCTTTTATCTCTCTCCCCTCACCACGAATCAGATTCTTCTGAGGAGTTCCCAGTACATTATCCTTTCCCCTGTGTAATTACCTCAAAAAGCTCCAGCTGTTTTTATTCTCAGAAGCGATAATCCCTGATATACAGCTGCCTACCCCCTTCGTAAGTTCAGGTCCTAAATGAGCTTTTTTCTCTGTTCCCTCACCACAATCCAGATTCTTTTGGGGAGTTACCAGTACAGTAACCATACCAGGAAGTTCTTAATTTATTAAGCTACTGCTTTTCTTAATCTCAGTGGAGATATTTACTGATAAACAGCTACCTACGCAGCATGTTCATGTCGTTCCTAAATGAGCTTTTTTCTCTGTTCCCTCACCACAATCCAGATTCTTTTGGGGAGTTACCAGTACAGAATCCATACCAGGAAGTACTTGATTTATTAAGCTACTGCTTTTCTTAATCTCAGTGGAGATATTTACTGATAAACAGCTACATATGCAGCATGTTCATGTCGTTCCTAAATGAGATTTTATCTCTCTCCCCCCACCACAAATCAGATTCTTCTGAGGAGTTCCCAGTACATTATCCTTTCCCCTGTGTAATTACCTCAACAAGCTCCAGCTGTTTTTATTCTCAGAAGGTTTACTCCCTGATATACAGCTGCCTACCCCCTACGTAAGTGCAGGTCCTAAATGAGCTTTATTCTCTGTTCCCTCACCACAATCCACATTCTTTTGGGGAGTTACCAGTACAGTAACCATACCAGGAAGTACTTAATTTATTAAGCTACTGCTTTTCTTAATCTCAGTGGAGATATTTAGTGATAAACAGCTACCTACGCAGCATGTTCATGTCGTTCCTAAATGAGCTTTTATCTCTCTCCCCTCACGACAAATCAGATTCTTCTGAGGAGTTCCGAGGACATTATCCTTTCCCCTGTGTAATTACCTTAACAAGCTCCAGCTGTTTTTATTCTCAGAAGGTTTACTCCCTGATATACAGCTGCCTACCCCCTTCGTAAGTGCAGGTCCTAAATGAGCTTTTTTCTCTGTTCCCTCACAAAAATCCAGATTCTTTTGTGGAGTTACCAGTACAGTAACCATACCAGGAAGTACTTAATTTATTAAGCTACTGCTTTTCTTAATCTCAGTGGAGATATTTACTGATAAGCAGCTACCTACACAGCATGTTCATGTCGTTCCTAAATGAGCTCTTTTCTCTGTTCCCTCACCACAATCCAGATTCTTTTGGGAGTTACCAGTACAGTATCCATACCAGGAAGTACTTAATTTATTAAGCTACTGCTTTTCTTAATCTCAGTGGAGATATTTACTGATAAACAGCTACGTATGCAGCATGTTCATGTCGTTCCTAAATGAGCTTTTATCTCTCTCCCCTCACCACGAATCAGATTCTTCTGAGGAGTTCCCAGTACATTATCCTTTCCCCTGTGTAATTACCTTAACAAGCTCCAGCTGTTTTTTTTCTCAGAAGGTTTACTCACTGATATACAGCTGCCTACCCCCTTCGTAAGTGCAGGTCCTAAATGAGCTTTTTTCTCTGTTCCCTCACCACAATCCAGATTCTTTTGGGGAGTTACCAGTACAGTAACCATACCAGGAAGTACTTAATTTATTAAGCTACTGCTTTTCTTAATCTCAGTGGAGATATTTACTGATAAACAGCTACATACGCAGCATGTTCATGTCGTTCCTAAATGAGCTTTTATCTCTCTCCCCTCACCACAAATCAGCTTCTTCAGAGGAGTTCCCAGTACATTATCCTTTCCCCTGTGTAATTACCTTAACAAGCTCCAGCTGTTTTTATTCTCAGAAGGTTTACTCCCTGATATACAGCTGCCTACCCCCTTCGTAAGTGCAGGTCCTAAATGAGTTTTTTTCTCTGTTCCCTCACCACAATCCCGATTCTTTTGGGGAGTTACCAGTACAGTAACCATACCAGGAAGTACTTAATTTATTAAGCTACTGCTTTTCTTAATCTCAGTGGAGATATTTACTGATAAACAGCTACCTACGCAGTATGTTCATGTTGCTCCTAAATGTGCTTTTATCTCTCTCCCCTCACCACAAATCAGATTCTTCTGAGGAGTTCCCAGTACATTATCCTTTCCCCTGTGTAATAACCTTAACAAGCTCCAGCTGTTTTTATTCTCAGAAGGTTTACTCCCTGATATACAGCTGCCTACCCCCTTCGCAAGTGCAGGTCCTAAATGAGCTTTTTTCTCTGTTCCCTCACAAAAATCGAGATTCTTTTGGGGAGTTACCAGTACAGTAACCATACCAGGAAGTACTTAATTTATTAAGCTACTGCTTTTCTTAATCTCAATGGAGATATTTACTGATAAACAGCTACCTACGCAGCATGTTCATTTCGTTCCTAAATGAGCTTTTTTCTCTGTTCCCTCACCACAATCCAGATTCTTTTGGGGAGTTACCAGTACAGTATCCATACCAGGAAGTACTTAATTTATTAAGCTACTGCTTTTCTTAATCTCAGTGGAGATATTTACTGATAAACAGCTACGTATGCAGCATGTTCATGTCGTTCCTAAATGAGCTTTTATCTCTCTCCCCTCACCACGAATCAGATTCTTCTGAGGAGTTCCCAGTACATTATCCTTCCCCTGTGTAATTACCTTAAAAAGCTCCAGCTGTTTTTATTCTCAGAAGCGATAATCCCTGATATACAGCTGCCTACCCCCTTCGTAAGTTCAGGTCCTAAATGAGCTTTTTTCTCTGTTCCCTCACCACAATCCAGATTCTTTTGGGGAGTTACCAGTACAGTAACCATACCAGGAAGTTCTTAATTTATTAAGCTACTGCTTTTCTTAATCTCAGTGGAGATATTTACTGATAAACAGCTACCTACGCAGCATGTTCATGTCGTTCCTAAATGAGCTTTTATCTCTCTCCCCTCACGACAAATCAGATTCTTCTGAGGAGTTCCCAGGACATTATCCTCTCCCCTGTGTAATTACCTTAACAAGCTCCAGCTGTTTTTATTCTCAGAAGGTTTACTCCCTGATATACAGCTGCCTACCCCCTTCGCAAGTGCAGGTCCTAAATGAGCTTTTTTCTCTGTTCCCTCACAAAAATCGAGATTCTTTTGGGGAGTTACCAGTACAGTAACCATACCAGGAAGTACTTAATTTATTAAGCTACTGCTTTTCTTAATCTCAGAGGAGATATTTACTGATAAGCAGCTACCTACGCAGCATGTTCATGTCGATCCTAAATGAGCTTTTTTCTCTGTTCCCTCACCACAATCCAGATTCTTTTGGGGAGTTACCAGTACAGTATCCATACCAGGAAGTACTTAATTTATTAAGCTACTGCTTTTCTTAATCTCAGTGGAGATATTTACTGATAAACAGCTACGTATGCAGCATGTTCATGTCGTTCCTAAATGAGCTTTTATCTCTCTCCCCTCACCACGAATCAGATTCTTCTGAGGAGTTCCCAGTACATTACCCTTTCCCCTGTGTAATTACCTCAACAAGCTCCAGCTGTTTTTATTCTCAGAAGGTTTACTCCCTGATATACAGCTGCCTACCCCCTACGTAAGTGCAGGTCCTAAATGAGCTTTATTCTCTGTTCCCTCACCACAATCCACATTCTTTTGGGGAGTTACCAGTACAGTAACCATACCAGGAAGTACTTAATTTATTAAGCTACTGCTTTTCTTAATCTCAGTGGAGATATTTACTGATAAACAGCTACATACGCAGCATGTTCATGTCGTTCCTAAATGAGCTCTTTCTCTGTTCCCTCACCACAATCCAGATTCTTTTGGGAGTTACCAGTACAGTATCCATACCAGGAAGTACTTAATTTATTAAGCTACTGCTTTTCTTAATCTCAGTGGAGATATTTACTGATAAACAGCTACGTATGCAGCATGTTCATGTCGTTCCTAAATGAGCTTTTATCTCTCTCCCCTCACCACGAATCAGATTCTTCTGAGGAGTTCCCAGTACATTATCCTTTCCCATGTGTAATTACCTTAACAAGCTCCAGCTGTTTTTTTTCTCAGAAGGTTTACTCACTGATATACAGCTGCCTACCCCCTTCGTAAGTGCAGGTCCTAAATGAGCTTTTTTCTCTGTTCCCTCACCACAATCCAGATTCTTTTGGGGACTTACCAGTACAGTAACCATACCAGGAAGTACTTAATTTATTAAGCTACTGCTTTTCTTAATCTCAGTGGAGATATTTACTGATAAACAGCTACATACGCAGCATGTTCATGTCGTTCCTAAATGAGCTTTTATCTCTCTCCCCTCACCACAAATCAGCTTCTTCAGAGGAGTTCCCAGTACATTATCCTTTCCCCTGTGTAATTACCTTAACAAGCTCCAGCTGTTTTTATTCTCAGAAGGTTTACTCCTTGATATAGAGCTGCCTACCCCCTTCGTAAGTGCAGGTCCTAAATGAGCTTTTTCTCTGTTCCCTCAGCAAATCCAGAATCTTTTGGGGAGTTACCATTACAGTAACCATACCAGGAAGTACTTAATTTATTAAGCTACTGCTTTTCTTAATCTCAGTGGAGATATTTACTGATAAACAGCTACCTACGCAGCATGTTCATCTCGTTCCTAAATGAGCTTTTATCTCTCTCCCTCACCACGAATCAGATTCTTCTGAGGAGTTCCCACTACATTATCCTTTCCCCTGTGTAATTACCTTAACAAGCTCCAGCTGTTTTTATTCTCAGTAGGTTTACTCCCTGGTATACTGCTGCCTACCCCCTTCGTAAGTGCAAATCCTAAATGAGCTTTTTTCTCTGTTCCCTCAACACAATCCAGACTCTTTGGGGAGTTACCAGTACAGTAACCATACCAGGAAGTACTTAATTTATTAAGCTACTGCTTCTCTTAATCTCAGTGGAGATATTTACTGATAAAAAGCTACCTACGCAGCATGTTCATGTCGTTCCTAAATGAGCTTTTATCTCTCTCCCCTCACCACAAATCAGATTCTTCTGAGGAGTTCCCAGTACATTATCCTTTCCCCTGTGTAATTACCTTAACAAGCTCCAGCTGTTTTTATTCTCAGAAGGTTTACTCCCTGATATACAGCTGCCTACCCCCTTCGTAAGTGCAGGTCCTAAATGAGCTTGTTTCTCTGTTCCCTTACCACAATCCAGAATCTTTTGGGGAGTTACCAGTACAGTAACCATACCAGGAAGTACTTAATTTATTAAGCTACTGCTTTTCTTAATCTCAGTGGAGATATTTACTGATAAACAGCTACCTACCCAACATGTTCATGTCGTTCCTAAATGAGCTTATATCTCTCTCCCCTCACCACAAATCAGATTCTTCTGAGGAGTTCCCAGTACATTATCCTTTCCCCTGTGTAATTACCTTAACAAGCTCCAGCTGTTTTTATTCTCAGAGGGTTAACTCCCTGATATACAGCTGCATATCCCCGTCGTAAGTGCAGGTCATGAATGAGCTTTTTTCTCTGTTCCCTCACCACATTCCAGATTCTTTTGGAGAGTTACCAGTACAGTAACCATACCAGGAAGTACTTAATTTACTAAGCTACTGGTTTTCTTAATCTCAGTGGAGATATTTACTGATAAACAGCTACCTACGCAGCATGTTCATGTCGTTCCTAAATGAGCTTTTATCTCTCTCCCCTCACCACAAATCAGATTCCTCTGAGGAGTTCCCAGTACATTATCCTTTCCCCTGTGTAATTACCCTAACAAGCTCCAGCTGTTTTTATTCTCAGAAGGTTTACTCCCTGATATACAGCTGCCTACCCCCTTTGTAAGTGCAGGTCCTAAATGAGCTTTTTTCTCTGTTCCCTCAACACAATCCAGATTCTTTCAGGGAGTTACCAGTACAGTAACCATACAAGGAAGTACTTAATTTATTAAGCTACTGCTTTTCTTAATCTCAGTGGAGATATTTACTGATAAACAGCTACCTACGGAGCATGTACATGTCGTTCCTAAATGAGCTTTTATCTCTCTCCCCTCACCACAAATCAGATTCTTCTGAGGAGTTCCCCGTACATTATCCTTTCCCCTGTGTAATTACCTTAACAAGCTCCAGCTGTTTTTATTCTCAGAAGGTTTACTCCCTGATATACAGCAGCCTACCCCCTTCGTAAGTGCAGGTCCTAAATGAGCTTTTTTCTCTGTTCCCTCACCACAATCCAGATTCTTTTGGGGAGTTACCAGTACAGTAACCATACCAGGAATTACTTAATTTATTAAGCTACTGCTTTTCTTAATCTCACTGGAGATATTTACTGATAAACAGCTACCTACGCAGCATGTTCATGTCGTTCCTAAATGAGCTATTATCTCTCTCCCCTCACCACAAATCAGATTCTTCTGAGGAGTTCCCAGTACATTATCCTTTCCCCTGTGTAATTACCTTAACAAGCTCCAGCTGTTTTTATTCTCAGAAGGTTTACTCCCTGATATACAGCTGCCTACCCCCTTCGTAAGTGCAGGTCCTAAATGAGCTTTTCTCTCTGTTCCCTCACCACAATCCAGATTCTTTTCGGGAGTTACCAGTACAGTATCCATAGCAGGAAGTACTTAATTTATTAAGCTACAGCTTTTCTTAATCTCAGTGGAGATATTTACTGATAAGCAGCTACGTACGCAACATGTTCATGTCGTTCCTAAATAAGCTTTTATCTCTCTCCCCTCACCACAAATCAGATTCTTCTGAGGAGTTCCCAGTACATTATCCTTTCCCCTGTGTAATTACCTTAACAAGCTCCAGCTGTTTTTATTCTCAGAAGGTTTACTCCCTGATATACAGCTGCCTACCCCCTTCGTAAGTGCAGGTCCTAAATGAGCTTTTTTCTCTGTTCCCTCACCACAATCCAGATTCTTTTGGGGAGTTACCAGTAGAGTAACCATACCAGGAAGTACTTAATTTATTAAGCTACTGCTTTTCTTAATCTCAGTGCAGACATTTACTGATAAACAGCTACCTACGCAACATGTTCATGTCGTTCCTAAATGAGCTTTTATCTCTCTCCCTTCACCACAAATCAGATTCTTGTGAGGAGTTCCCCGTACATTATCCCTTCCCCTGTGTAATTACCTTAACAAGCTCCAGCTGTTTTTATTCTCAGAAGGTTTACTCCCTGATATACAGCTGCCTAGCCCTTCGTAAGTGCAGGTCCTAATGAGCTTTTTTCTCTGTTCCCTCACCACAATCCAGATTATTTTGGGGAGTTACCAGTACAGTAACCATTCAAGGAAGTACTTAATTTATTAAGCTACTGCTTTTCTTAATCTCATTGGAGATATTTACTGATAAACAGCTACCTACGCAGCATGTTCATGTCGTTTCTAAATGAGTTTTTATCTCTCTCCCTTCACCACAAATCAGATTCTTCTGAGGAGTTCCCCGTACATTATCCTTTCCCCGTGTAATTACCTTAACAAGCTCCAGCTGTTTTTATTCTCAGAAGGATTACTCCCTGATATACAGCTGCCTACCAACTTCGTAAGTGCAGGTCCTAAATGAGCTTTTTTCTCTGTTCCCTCACCACAATCCAGATTCTTTTGGGGAGTTACCAGTACAGTAACCATACCAGGAAGTACTTAATTTGTTAAGCTACTGCTTTTCTTAATCTCAGTGGAGATATTTAATGATAAACAGCTACCTACGCAGCATGTTCATGTCGCTCCTAAATGAGCTTTTATCTCTCTCCCCTCACCACAAATCA
Organism: Perognathus longimembris pacificus; assembly: GCF_023159225.1. Classification (NCBI taxonomy): domain Eukaryota; kingdom Metazoa; phylum Chordata; class Mammalia; order Rodentia; family Heteromyidae; genus Perognathus; species Perognathus longimembris. The sequence continues at coordinate 19,332 of NW_025957375.1, read as the reverse complement.
GATTCCTCTGAGGAGTTCCCAGTACATTATCCTTTCCCCTGTGTAATTACCTTAACAAGCTCCAGCTGTTTTTATTCTCAGAAGGTTTACTCCCTGATATACAGCTGCCTACCCCCTTCGTAAGTGCAGGTCCTAAATGAGCTTTTTTCTCTTTTCCCTCACCACAATCCAGATTCTTTTGGGGAGTTACCAGTACAGTAACCATACAAGGAAGTACTTAATTTATTAAGCTACTGCTTTTCTAAATCTCAGTGGAGATATTTACTGATAAACAGCTACCTACGCAGCATGTTCATGTCGTTCCTAAATGAGCTTTTATCTCTCTCCCCTCACCACAAATCAGATTCTTCTGAGGAGTTCCCCGTACATTATCCTTTCCCGTGTAATTACCTTAACAAGCTCCAGCTGTTTTTATTCTCAGAAGGTTTACTCCCTGACATAGAGCTGCCTACCCCCTTCGTAAGTGCAGGTCCTAAATGAGCTTTTTTCTCTGTTCCCTCACCACAATCCAGATTCTTTTGGGGAGTTACCAGTACAGTAACCATACCAGGAATTACTTAATTTATTAAGCTACTGCTTTTCTTAATCTCAGTGGAGATATTTACTGATAAACAGCTACCTACGCAGCATGTTCATGTCATTCCTAAATGACCTTTTATCTCTATCCCCTCACCACAAATCAGATTCTTCTGAGGAGTTCCCAGTACATTATCCTTTCCCCTGTGTAATTACCTTAACAAGCTCCAGCTGTTTTTATTCTCAGAAGGTTTACTCCCTGATATACAGCTGCCTACTCCCTTCGTAAGTACAGGTCCTAAATGAGCTTTTTTCTCTTTTCCCTCACCACAATCCAGATTCTTTTGGGGAGTTACCAGTACAGTAACCATACAAGGAAGTACTTAATTTATTAAGCTACTGCTTTTCTTAATCTCAGTTTAGATATTTACTGATAAACAGCTACCTACGCAGCATGTTCATGTCTTTCCTAAATGAGCTTTTATCTCTCTCCCCTCACCACAAATCAGATTCTTCTGAGGAGTTCCCAGTACATTATCCTTTCCCCTGTGTAATTACCTTAACAAGCTCCAGCTGTTTTTATTCTCAGAAGGTTTACTCCCTGATATACAGCTGCCTACCCCCTTCGTAACTGCAGGTCCTAAATGAGCTTTATTCTCTGTTCCCTCACCACAATCCAGATTCTTTTGGGGAGTTACCAGTACAGTAACCATACCAGGAAGTACTTAATTTATTAAGCTACTGCTTTTCTTAATCTCAGTGGAGATATTTAGTGATAAACAGCTACCTACGCAGCATGCTCCTGTCGTTCCTAAATGAGCTTTTATCTCTCTCCACTCACCACGAATCAGATTCTTCTGAGGAGTTCCCAGTACATTATCCTTTCCCCTGTGTAATTACCTTAACAAGCTCCAGCTGTTTTTATTCTCAGAAGCGATACTCCCTGATATACAGCTGCCTACCCCCTTCGTAAGTGCAGGTCCTAAATGAGTTTTTTTCTCTGTTCCCTCACCACAATCCCGATTCTTTTGGGGAGTTACCAGTACAGTAACCATACCAGGAAGTACTTAATTTATTAAGCTACTGCTTTTCTTAATCTCAGTGGAGATATTTACTGATAAACAGCTACCTACGCAGCATGTTCATGTTGCTCCTAAATGAGCTTTTATCTCTCTCCCCTCACCACAAATCAGATTCTTCTGAGGAGTTCCCAGTACATTATCCTTTCCCCTGTGTAATAACCTTAACAAGCTCCAGCTGTTTTTATTCTCAGAAGGTTTACTCCCTGATATACAGCTGCCTACCCCCTTCGCAAGTGCAGGTCCTAAATGAGCTTTTTTCTCTGTTCCCTCACAAAAATCGAGATTCTTTTGGGGAGTTACCAGTACAGTAACCATACCAGGAAGTACTTAATTTATTAAGCTACTGCTTTTCTTAATCTCAGTGGAGATATTTAGTGATAAGCAGCTACCTACGCAGCATGTTCATGTCGTTCCTAAATGAGCTTTTTTCTCTGTTCCCTCACCACAATCCAGATTCTTTTGGGGAGTTACCAGTACAGTATCCATACCAGGAAGTACTTAATTTATTAAGCTACTGCTTTTCTTAATCTCAGTGGAGATATTTACTGATAAACAGCTACGTATGCAGCATGTTCATGTCGTTCCTAAATGAGCTTTTATCTCTCTCCCCTCACCACGAATCAGATTCTTCTGAGGAGTTCCCAGTACATTATCCTTTCCCCTGTGTAATTACCTTAAAAAGCTCCAACTGTTTTTATTCTCAGAAGCGATAATCCCTGATATACAGCTGCCTACCCCCTTCGTAAGTTCAGGTCCTAAATGAGCTTTTTTCTCTGTTCCCTCACCACAATCCAGATTCTTTTGGGGAGTTACCAGTACAGTAACCATACCAGGAAGTTCTTAATTTATTAAGCTAATGCTTTTCTTATCTCAGTGGAGATATTTACTGATAAACAGCTACCTACGCAGCATGTTCATGTCGTTCCTAAATGAGCTTTTTTCTCTGTTCCCTCACCACAATCCAGATTCTTTTGGGGAGTTACCAGTACAGAATCCATACCAGGAAGTACTTGATTTATTAAGCTACTGCTTTTCTTAATCTCAGTGGAGATATTTACTGATAAACATCTACGTATGCAGCATGTTCATGTCGTTCCTAAATGAGATTTTATCTCTCTCCCCCCACCACAAATCAGATTCTTCTGAGGAGTTCCCAGTACATTATCCTTTCCCCTGTGTAATTACCTTAACAAGCTCCAGCTGTTTTTATTCTCAGAAGGTTTACTCCCTGATATACAGCTGCCTACCCCCTACGTAAGTGCAGGTCCTAAATGAGCTTTATTCTCTGTTCCCTCACCACAATCCACATTCTTTTGGGGAGTTACCAGTACAGTAACCATACCAGGAAGTACTTAATTTATTAAGCTACTGCTTTTCTTAATCTCAGTGGAGATATTTAGTGATAAACAGCTACCTACGCAGCATGTTCATGTCGTTCCTAAATGAGCTTTTATCTCTCTCCCCTCACGACAAATCAGATTCTTCTGAGGAGTTCCGAGGACATTATCCTTTCCCCTGTGTAATTACCTTAACAAGCTCCAGCTGTTTTTATTCTCAGAAGGTTTAGTCCCTGATATACAGCTGCCTACCCCCCTTCGTAAGTGCAGGCCCTAAATGAGCTTTTTTCTCTGTTCCCTCACAAAAATCCAGATTCTTTTGGGGAGTTACCAGTACAGTAACCATACCAGGAATTACTTAATTTATTAAGCTACTGCTTTTCTTAATCTCAGTGGAGATATTTACTGATAAGCAGCTACCTACGCAGCATGTTCATGTCGTTCCTAAATGAGCTCTTTTCTCTGTTCCCTCACCACAATCCAGATTCTTTTGGGAGTTACCAGTACAGTATCCATACCAGGAAGTACTTAATTTATTAAGCTACTGCTTTTCTTAATCTCAGTGGAGATATTTACTGATAAACAGCTACGTATGCAGCATGTTCATGTCGTTCCTAATGAGCTTTTATCTCTCCCCCCCTCACCACGAATCAGATTCTTCTGAGGAGTTCCCAGTACATTATCCTTTCCCCTGTGTAATTACCTTAACAAGCTCCAGCTGTTTTTTTTCTCAGAACGTTTACTCACTGATATATTGCTGCCTACCCCCTTCGTAAGTGCAGGTCCTAAATGAGCTTTTTTCTCTGTTCCCTCACCACAATCCAGATTCTTTTGGGGAGTTACCAGTACAGTAACCATACCAGGAAGTACTTAATTTATTAAGCTACTGCTTTTCTTAATCTCAGTGGAGATATTTACTGATAAACAGCTACCTACGCAGCATGTTCATGTCGTTCCTAAATGAGCTTTTATCTCTCTCCCCTCACCACAAATCAGCTTCTTCAGAGGAGTTCCCAGTACATTATCCTTTCCCCTGTGTAATTACCTTAACAAGCTCCAGCTGTTTTTATTCTCAGAAGGTTTACTCCCTGATATAGAGCTGCCTACCCCCTTCGTAAGTGCAGGTCCTAAATGAGCTTTTTCTCTGTTCCCTCAGCAAATCCAGATTCTTTTGGGGAGTTACCATTACAGTAACCATACCAGGAAGTACTTAATTTATTAAGCTACTGCTTTTCTTAATCTCAGTGGAGATATTTACTGATAAACAGCTACCTACGCAGCATGTTCATCTCGTTCCTAAATGAGCTTTTATCTCTCTCCCCTCACCACGAATCAGATTCTTCTGAGGAGTTCCCAGTACATTATCCTTTCCCCTGTGTAATTACCTTAACAAGCTCCAGCTATTTTTATTCTCAGAAGGTTTACTCCCTGGTATACTGCTCCCTACCCCCTTCGTAAGTGCAAATCCTAAATGAGCTTTTTTCTCTGTTCCCTCAACACAATCCAGACTCTTTTGGGGAGTTACCAGTACAGTAACCATACCAGGAAGTACTTAATTTATTAAGCTACTGCTTTTCTTAATCTCAGTGGAGATATTTACTGATAAACAGCTACCTACGCAGCATGTTCATGTCGTTCCTAAATGAGCTTTTATCTCTCTCCCCTCACCACAAATCAGATTCTTCTGAGGAGTTCCCAGGACATTATCCTTTCCTCTGTGTAATTACCTTAACAATCTCCAGCTTTTTTTATTCTCAGAAGTTTTAATCCCTGATATACAGCTGTCTACCCCCTTCGTATGTTCAGGTCCTAAATGAGCTTTTATCTCTGTTCCCTCACCACAATCGAGATTCTTTTGGGGAATTACCAGTACAGTAACCATACCAGGAAGTACTTAATTTATTAAGCTACTGCTTTTCTTAATCTCAGTGGAGATATTACTGATAAACAGCTACCTACGCAGCATGTTCATGTCGTTCATAAATGAGCTTTTATCTCTCTCCCCTCACCACAAATCAGATTCTTCTGAGGAATTCCCAGTACATTATCCTTTCCCCTGTGTAATTACCTTAACAAGCTCCAGCTGTTTTCATTCTCAGAAGGTTTACTCCCTGATATACAGCTGCCTACCCCCTTCGTAAGTGCAGGTATTAAATGAGCTTTTTTCTCTTTTCCCTCACCACAATCCAGATTCTTTTGGGGACTTACCACTACAGGAACCATTCCAGGAAGTACTTAATTTATTAAGCTACTGCTTTTCTTAATTTCAGGTGAGATATTTACTGATTAATAGCTACCTACGCAGCATGTTCATGTCGTTCCTAAATGAGCTTTTATCTCTCTCCCCTCACCACAAATCAGATTCTTCTGAGGAGTTCCCAGTACATTATCCTTTCCCCTGTGTAATTACCTTAACAAGCTCTAGCTGTTTTAATCTCAGAAGATTTACTCCCTGATATGCAGCTGCCTACCCCCTTAGTATGTGCAGTTCCTAAATGAGCTTTTTTCTCTGTTCCCTCACCACAATCCAGATTCTTTTGGGGAGTTACCAGTACAGTAACCACACCAGGAAGTACTTAATTTGTTAAGCTACTGCTTTTCTTATCTCAGTGGAGATATTTACTGATAAACAGCTATCTACGCAGCATGTTCATGTCGCTCCTAAATGAGCTTTTATCTCTCTCCCCTCACCACAAATCAGATTCCTCTGAGGAGTTCCCAGTACATTATCCTTTCCCCTGTGTAATTACCTTAACAAGCTCCAGCTGTTTTTATTCTCAGAAGGTTTACTCCCTGATATACAGCTGCCTACCCCTTTCGTAAGTGCAGGTCCTAAATGAGCTTTTTTCTCTTTTCCCTCACCACAATCCAGATTCTTTTGGGGAGTTACCAGTACAGTAACCATACAAGGAAGTACTTAATTTATTAAGCTACTGCTTTTCTTAATCTCAGTGGAGATATTTAATGATAAACAGCTACCTACACAGCATGTTCATGTCGTTCCTAAATGAGCTTTTATCTCTCTCCTCTCACCACAAATCAGATTCTTCTGAGGAGTTCCCCGTACATTATCCTTTCCCGTGTAATTACCTTAACAAGCTCAGCTGTTTTTATTCTCAGAAGGTTTACTCCCTGACATACAGCTGCCTACCCCCTTCGTAAGTGCAGGTCCTAAATGAGCTTTTTTCTCTGTTCCCTCACCACAATCCAGATTCTTTTGGGAGTTACCAGTACAGTAACCATACCAGGAAGTATTAAATTTATTAAGCTACTGCTTTTCTTAATCTCAGTGGAGATATTTACTGATAAACAGCTATGTACACAGCATGTTCATGTCGTTCCTAAATGAGCTTTTATCTCTCTCCCTTCACCACAAATCAGATTCTTCTGAGGAGTTCCCCGTACATTATCCTTTCCCCTGTGTAATTACCTTAACAAGCTCCAGCTGTTTTTTTCTCAGAAAGTTTACTCCATGATATACAGCTGCCTACCCCCTTCGCAAGTGCAGGTCCTAAATGAGCTTTTTTCTCTGTTCCCTCACCACAATCCAGATTCTTTGGGGGAGTTACCAGTACAGTAACCATACCAGGAAGTACTTAATTTATTAAGCTACTGCTTTTCTTAATCTCAATGGAGATATTTACTGATAAACAGCTACCTACGCAGCATGTTCATGTCGTTCCTAAATGAGCTTTTATCTCTCTCCCCTCACCACAAATCAGATTCTTCTGAGGAGTTCCCAGTACATTATCCTTTCCCTGTGTAATTACCTTAACAAGCTCCAGCTGTTTTTATTCTCAGAATGTTTACTCCCTGATATACAGCTGCCTACCCCCTTCGTAAGTGCAGGTCCTAAATGAGCTTTTTTGTCTGTTCCCTCACCACCATCCAGATTCTTTTGGGGAGTTACCAGTACAGTAACCATACCAGGAAGTACTTAATTTATTAAGCTACTGCTTTTCTTAATCTCAGGGGAGATATTTTCTGATAAACAGCTACCAACGCAGCATGTTCATGTCGTTCCTAAATGAGCTTTTTTCTCTCTCCCCTCACCACAAATCAGATTCTTCTGAGGAGTTCCCGGTACATTATCCTTTCCCCTGTGTAATTACCTTAACAAGCTCCAGCTGTTTTTATTCTCAGAAGGTTTACTCCCTGATATACAGCTGCCTACCCCCTTCGTAAGTGCAGGTCCTAAATGAGCTTTTTTCTCTGTTCCCTCACCCCAATCCAGATTCTTTTGGGGAGTTACCAGTACAGTATCCATACCAGGAAGTACTTAATTTATTAAGCTACTGCTTTTCTTATTCTCAGTGGAGATATTTACTGATAAACAGCTACCTACGCAGCATGTTCATGTCGTTCCTAAATGAGCTTTTATCTCTCTCCCCTCACCACAAATCAGATTCTTCTGAGGACTTCCCAGTACATTATCCTTTCCCTGTGTAATTACCTTAACAAGCTCCAGCTGTTTTTATTCTCAGAAGGTTTACTCCCTGATATACAGCTGACTACCCTTTTCGTAAGTACAGGTCCTAAATGAGCTTTTTTCTCTGTTCCCTCACCACAATCCAGATTCTTTTGGGGAGTTACCAGTACAGTAACCATACCAGGAAGTACTTAATTTATTAAGCCACTGCTTTTCTTAATCTCAGTGGAGATATTTACTGATAAACAGCTACCTACGCAGCATGTTCATGTCGTTCCTAAATGAGCTTTTATCTCTCTCCCCTCACCACAAATCAGACTCTTCTGAGGAGTTCCCAGTACATTATCCTTTCCCCTGTGTAATTACCTTAACAAGCTCCAGCTGTTTTTATTCTCAGAAAGTTTACTCCCTAATATACAGCTGCCTACCCCCTTCTTAAGTGCAGGTCCTAAATGAGCTTTTTTCTCTGTTCCCTCACCACAATCCAGATTCTTTTGGGGAGTTACCAGTACAGTAACCATACCAGGAAGTACTTAATTTATTAAGCTACTGCTTTTCTTAATCTCAGTGGAGATATTTACTGATAAACAGCTACCAACGCAGCATGTTCATGTCGTTCCTAAATGATCTTTTATCCTCTCTCCCCTCACCACAAATCAGATTCTTCTGAGGAGTTCCCGGTACATTATCCTTTCCCCTGTGTAATTACCTTAGCAAGCTCCAGCTGTTTTTATTCTCAGAAGGTTTACTCCCTGATATACAGCTGCCTACCCGCTTCGTAAGTGCAGGTCTTAAATGAGCTTTTTCTCTGTTCCCTCACCCCAATCCAGATTCTTTTGGGGAGTTACCAGTACAGTATCCATACCAGGAAGTACTTAATTTATTAAGCTACTGCTTTTCTTATTCTCAGTGGAGATATTTACTGATAAACAGATACATATGCAGCATGTTCATGTCGTTCCTAAATGAGCTTTTATCTCTCTCCCCTCACCACAAATCATATTCTTCTGAGGAGTTCCCAGTACATTATCCTTTTCCCTGTGTATTACCTTAACAAGCTCCAGCTGTTTTTATTCTCAGAAGGTTTACTCCCTGATATACAGCTGCCTACCCCCTTCGTAAGTGCAGGTCCTAAATGAGCTTTTTTCTCTGTTCCCACACCACAATCCAGATTCTTTTGGGGAGTTACCAGTACAGTAACCATACCAGGAAGTACTTAATTTATTAAGCTACTGCTTTTCTTAATCTCAGTGGAGATATTTACTGATAAAGAGCTAACTACGCAGCATGTTCATGTCGTTCCTATATAAGCTTGTATCTCTCTCCCCTCACCACAAATCAGATTCTTCTGAGGAGTTCCCAGTACATTATCCTTTCCCCTGTGTAATTACCTTAACAAGCTCCAGCTGTTTTTATTCTCAGAAGGTTTACTCCCTGATATACAGCTGCCTACCCCCTTCGTAAGTGCAGGTCCTAAATGAGCTTTTTTGTCTGTTCCCTCACCACCATCCAGATTCTTTTGGGGAGTTACCAGTACAGTAACCATACCAGGAAGTACTTAATTTATTAAGCTACTGCTTTTCTTAATCTCAGGGGAGATATTTTCTGATAAACAGCTACCAACGCAGCATGTTCATGTCGTTCCTAAATGAGCTTTTTTCTCTCTTCCCCTCACCACAAATCAGATTCTTCTGAGGAGTTCCCGGTACATTATCCTTTCCCCTGTGTAATTACCTTAACAAGCTCCAGCTGTTTTTATTCTCAGAAGGTTTACTCCCTGATATACAGCTGCCTACCCCCTTCGTAAGTGCAGGTCCTAAATGAGCTTTTTTCTCTGTTCCCTCACCCCAATCCAGATTCTTTTGGGGAGTTACCAGTACAGTATCCATACCAGGAAGTACTTAATTTATTAAGCTACTGCTTTTCTTATTCTCAGTGGAGATATTTACTGATAAACAGCTACCTACGCAGCATGTTCATGTCGTTCCTAAATGAGCTTTTATCTCTCTCCCCTCACCACAAATCAGATTCTTCTGAGGACTTCCCAGTACATTATCCTTTCCCCTGTGTAATTACCTTAACAAGCTCCAGCTGTTTTTATTCTCAGAAGGTTTACTCCCTGATATACAGATGACTACCCTTTCGTAAGTACAGGTCCTAAATGAGCTTTTTTCTCTGTTCCCTCACCACAATCCAGATTCTTTTGGGGAGTTAGCAGTACAGTAACCATACCAGGAAGTACTTAATTTATTAAGCCACTGCTTTTCTTAATCTCAGTGGAGATATTTACTGATAAACAGCTACTTACGCAGCATGTTCATGTCGTTCCTAAATGAGCTTTTATCTCTCTCCCCTCACCACAAATCAGATTCTTCTGAGGAGTTCCCAGTACATTATCCTTTCCCCTGTGTAATTACCTTAACAAGCTCCAGCTGTTTTTATTCTCAGAAAGTTTACTCCCTAATATACAGCTGCCTACCCCCTTCTTAAGTGCAGGTCCTAAATGAGCTTTTTTCTCTGTTCCCTCACCACAATCCAGATTCTTTTGGGGAGTTACCAGTACAGTAACCATACCAGGAAGTACTTAATTTATTAAGCTACTGCTTTTCTTAATCTCAGTGGAGATATTTACTGATAAACAGCTACCAACGCAGCATGTTCATGTCGTTCCTAAATGATCTTTTATCTCTCTCCCCTCACCACAAATCAGATTCTTCTGAGGAGTTCCCGGTACATTATCCTTTCCCCTGTGTAATTACCTTAGCAAGCTCCAGCTGTTTTTATTCTCAGAAGGTTTACTCCCTGATATACAGCTGCCTACCCCCTTCGTAAGTGCAGGTCTTAAATGAGCTTTTTTCTCTGTTCCCTCACCCCAATCCAGATTCTTTAGGGGAGTTACCAGTACAGTATCCATACCAGGAAGTACTTAATTTATTAAGCTACTGCTTTTCTTATTCTCAGTGGAGATATTTACTGATAAACAGATACGTATGCAGCATGTTCATGTCGTTCCTAAATGAGCTTTTATCTCTCTCCCCTCACCACAAATCATATTCTTCTGAGGAGTTCCCAGTACATTATCCTTCCCCTGTGTAATTTCCTTAACAAGCTCCAGCTGTTTCTATTCTCAGAATGTTTACTCCCTGATATACAGCTGCCTACCCCCTTCGCAAGTGCAGGTCCTAAATGAGCTTTTTTCTCTGTTCCCTCACCACAATCCAGATTCTTTGGGGGAGTTACCAGTACAGTAACCATACCAGGAAGTACTTAATTTATTAAGCTACTGCTTTTCTTAATCTCAATGGAGATATTTACTGATAAACAGCTACCTACGCAGCATGTTCATGTCGTTCCTAAATGAGCTTTTATCTCTCTCCCCTCACCACAAATCAGATTCTTCTGAGGAGTTCCCAGTACATTATCCTTTCCCCTGTGTAATTACCTTAACAAGCTCCAGCTGTTTTTATTCTCAGAAGGTTTACTCCCTGATATACAACTGCCTACCCCCTTCGTAAGTGCAGGTCCTAAATGAGCTTTTTTCTCTGTTCCCTCACCACAATCCAGATTCTTTTGGGGAGTTACCAGTACAGTAACCATACCAGGAAGTACTTAATTTATTAAGCCACTGCTTTTCTTAATCTCAGTGGAGATATTTACTGATAAACAGCTACCTACGCAGCATGTTCATGTCGTTCCTAAATGAGCTTTTATCTCTCTCCCCTCACCACAAATCAGATTCTTCTGAGGAGTTCCCAGTACATTATCCTTTCCCCTGTGTAATTACCTTAACAAGCTCCAGCTGTTTTTATTCTCAGAAGGTTTACTCCCTGAGATACAGCTACCTACCCCCTTCGTAAGTGCAGGTCCTAAATGACCTTTTTTCTCTGTTCCCTCACCACAATCCTGATTCTTTTGGGGGAGTTACCAGTACAGTAACCATACCAGGAAGTACTTAATTTATTAAGCTACTGCTTTTCTTAATCTCAGTGGAGATATTTACTGATAAACAGCTACCTTCGCAGCATGTTCATGTCGTTCCTAAATGAGCTTTTATCTCTCTCACCTCACCACAAATCAGATTCTTCTGAGGAGTTCCCAGTACATTATCCTTTCCCCTGTTTAATTACCTTAACAAGCTCCAGCTGTTTTTATTTTCAGAAGGTTTACTCCCTGATATACAGCTGCCTACCACCTTCGTAAGTGCAGGTCCTAAATGAGCTTTTTTCTCTGTTCCCTCACCACAATCCAAATTCTTTTGGGGAGTTACCAGTACAGTAACCATACCAGGAAGTACTTAATTTATAAAGCCACTGTTTTCTTAATCTCAGTGGAGATATTTACTGATAAACAGCTACCTATGCAGCATGTTCATGTCGTTCCTAAATGAGCTTTTATCTCTCTCCGTCACCACAAATAAGATTCTTCTGAGGAGTTCCCAGTACATTATCCTTTCCCCTGTGTAATTACATTAACAAGCTCCAGCTGTTTTTATTCTCAGAAGTTTTACTCCCTGATATACACCTGCCTACCCCCTTCGTAAGTGCAGGTCCTAAATGAGCATTTTTCTCTGTTCCCTCACCATAATCCAGATTCTTTTGGGTAGTTACCAGTACAGTAACCATACCAGGAAGTACTTAATTTATTAAGCTACTGCTTTTCTTAATCTCAGTGGAGATATTTACTGATAAACAGCTACCTACGCAGCATGTTCATGTCGTTCCTAAATGAGCTTTTATCTCTCTCCCTCACCACAAATCAGATTCTTCTCAGGAGTTCCCAGTACATTATCCTTTCTCCTGTGTAATTACCTTAACAAGCTCCAGCTGTTTTTATTCTCAGAAAGTTTACTCCCTGATATACAGCTGCCTACCCCCTCGTATGTGCAGGTCCTAAATGAGCTTTTTTCTCTGTTCCCTCACCACAATCCAGATTCTTTGGGGGAGTTACCAGTACAGTAACCATACCAGGAAGTACTTAATTTATTAAGCTACTGCTTTTCTTAATCTCAGTAGAGATATTTACTGATAAACAGCTACCTAAGCAGCATGTTCATGTCGTTCCTAAATGAGCTTTTATCTCTCTCCCCTCACCACAAATCAGATTCTTCTGAGGAGTACCCAGTACATTATCCTTTCCCCTGTGTAATTACCTTAACAAGCTCCAGCTGTTTTTATTCTCAGAAGGTTTACTCCCTGATATACAGCTGCCTACCCACTTCGTAAGTGCAGGTCCTAAATGAGCTTTATTCTCTGTTCCCTCACCACAATCCAGATTCTTTTGGGGAGTTACCAGTACAGTATCCATACCAGGAAGTACTAAATTTATCAAGCTACTGCTTTTCTTAATCTCAGTGGAGATATTTACTGATAAACTGCTACCTACGCAGCATGTTCATGTCATTCCTAAATGAGTTTTATCTCTCTCCCCTCACCACAAATCAGATTCTTCTGAGGAGTTCCCAGTACATTATCCTTCCCCTGTGTAATTACCTTAATAAGCTCCAGCTGTTTCTATTCTCAGAAAGTTTACTCCCTGATATACAGCTGCCTACCCCCTTCGTAAGAGCAGGTCCTAAATGAGCTTTTTTCTCTGTTCCCTCACCAAAATCCAGATTCTTTGGGGGAGTTACCAGTACAATAAACATACCAGGAAGTACTTAATTTATTAAGCTACTGCTTTTCTTAATCTCAGTGGAGATATTACTGATAAACATCTACATAAGCAACATGTTCATGTCGTTCCTAAATGAGCTTTTATCTCTCTCCCCTCACCACAAATCAGATTCTTCTGAGGAGTACCCAGTACATTATCCTTTCCCCTGTGTAATTACCTTAACAAGCTCCAGCTGTTTTTATTCTCAGAAGGTTTACTCCCTGAGATACAGCTGCCTACCACCTTCGTAAGTGCAGGTCCTAAATGACCTTTTTTCTCTGTTCCCTCACCACAATCCTGATTCTTTTGGGGAGTTACCAGTACAGTAACCATACCAGGAAGTACTTAATTTATTAAGCTACTGCTTTTCTTAATCTCAGTGGAGATATTTACTGATAAACAGCTACCTTCGCAGCATGTTCATGTCGTTCCTAAATGAGCTTTTATCTCTCTCACCTCACCACAAGTCAGATTCTTCTGAGGAGTTCCCAGTACATTATCCTTTCCCCTGTGTAATTACCTTAACAAGCTCCAGCTGTTTTTATTTTCAGAAGGTTTACTCCATGATATACAGCTGCCTACCACCTTCGTAAGTGCAGGTCCTAAATGAGCTTTTTTCTCTGTTCCCTCACCACAATCCAGATTCTTTTGGGTAGTTACCAGTACAGTAACCATACCAGGAAGTACTTAATTTATTAAGCTACTGCTTTTCTTAATCTCAGTGGGATTTTTACTGATAAACAGCTACCTATGCAGCATGTTCATGTCGTTCCTAAATGAGCTTTTATCTCTCTCCCCTCACCACAAATCAGATTCTTCTGAGGAGTTCCCAGTACATTATCCTTTCCCCTGTGTAATTACCTTAACAAGCTCCAGCTGTTTTTATTCTCAGAAGGTTTACTCCCTGATATACAGCTGCCTACCCCCTTCGTAAGTGCAGGTCCTAAATGAGCTTTTTTCTCTGTTCGCTCACCACACTCCTGATTCTTTTGGGGAGTTACCAGTACAGTAACCATACCAGGAAGTACTTAATTTATTAAGCTACTGCTTTTCTTAATCTCAGTGGAGATATTTACTGATAAACAGCTACCTACGCAGCATGTTCATGTCGTTCCTAAATGAGCTTTTATCTCTCTCCCCTCACCACAAATCAGATTCTTCTGAGGAGTTCCCAGTACATTATCCTTTCCCCTGTGTAATTACCTTAACAAGCTCCAGCTGTTTTTATTCTCAGAAGATTTACTCCCTGATATACAACTGCCTACCCTCTTCGTAAGTGCAGGTAATAAATGAGCATTTTTCTCTGTTCCCTCACCACAATCAGATTCTTTTGGGGAGTTACCAGTACAGTAACCATACCAGGAAGTACTTAATTTATTAAGCTACTGCTTTTCTTAATCTCAGTGGAGATATTTACTGATAAACAGCTACGTTTGCAGCATGTTCACGTTGTTCCTAAATAAGCTTTTATCTCTCTCCCCACACCACAAATCAGATTCCTCTGAGGAGTTCCCAGTACATTATCCTTTCCCTGTGAAATTACCTTAACAAGCTCCAGCTGTTTTTATTCTCAGAAGGTTTACTCCCTGATATACAGCTGCCTACCCCCTTCGTAAGTGCAGGTCCTAAATGAGCTTTTTTCTCTGTTCCCTCACCTCAGTCCAGATTCTTTTGGGGAGTTACCAGTACAGCAACCATACCAGGAAGTACTTAATTTATTAAGCTACTGCTTTTCTTAATCTCAGTGGAGATATTTACTGATAAACAGCTACCTACGCAGCATGTTCATGTCGTTCCTAAATGAGCTTTTATCTCTCTCCCCTCACCACAAATCAGATTCTTCTGAGGAGTTCCCAGTACTTTATCCTTTCCCCTGTGTAATTACCTTAACTAGCTCCAGCTGTTTTTATTCTCAGAAGGTTTACTCCCTGATATACAGCTGCATACCACCTTCGTAAGTGTAGGTCCTAAATGAGCTTTTTTCTCTGTTCCCTCACCACAATCCAGATTCTTTTGGGGAGTTACCAGTACAGTAACCATACCAGGAAGTACTTAAATTATTAAGCTACTGCTTTTCTTAATCTCAGTGGAGATATTTACTGATAAACTGCTACCTACGCAGCATGTTCATGTCGTTCCTAAATGAGCTTTTATCCCTCTCCCCTCACCACAAATCAGATTCTTCTGAGGAGTACCCAGTACATTATCCTTTCCCCTGTGTAATTACCTTTATAAGCTCCAGCTGTTTTTATTCTCAGAAGGTTTACTCCCTGATATACAACTGCCTACCCCCTTCGTAATTGCAGGTCCTAAATGAGCTTTTTTCTCTGTTCCCTCACCACAATCCAGATTCTTTTGGGGAGTTACCAGTACAGTAACCATACAAGGAAGTACTTAATTTATTAAGCTACTGCTTTTCTTAATCTCAGTGGAGATATTTACTGATAAACAGCTACCTACAAAGCATGTTCATGTCGTTCCTAAATGAGCTTTAATCTCTCTCCCGTCACCACAAATAAGATTCTTCTGAGGAGTTCCCAGTACATTATCCTTTCCCCTGTGTAATTACCTTAACAAGCTCCAGCTGTTTTTATTCTCAGAAGGTTTACTCCCTGATGTACAGCTGCCTACCCCCTTCGTAAATGCAGGTCCTAAATGACCTTTTTTCTCTGTTCCCTCACCACAGTCCAGATTCTTTTGGGGAGTTACCAGTACAGTAACCATACCAGGAAGTACTTAATTTATTAAGCTACTGCTTTTCTTAATCTCAGTGGAGATATTTACTGATAAACAGCTACCTACGCAGCATGTTCATGTCGTTCCTAAATGAGCTTTTATCTCTCTAGCCTCACCACAAATCAGATTCTTCTGAGGAGTTCCCAGTACATTATCCTTTCCCTGTGTAATTACCTTAACAAGCTCCAGCTGTTTTTATTCTCAGAAGGTTTACTCCCTGATGTACAGCTGCCTACCCCCTTCGTAAATGCAGGTCCTAAATGACCTTTTTTCTCTGTTCCCTCACCACAGTCCAGATTCTTTTGGGGAGTTACCAGTACAGTAACCATACCAGGAAGTACTTAATTTATTAAGCTACTGCTTTTCTTAATCTCAGTGGAGATATTTACTGATAAACAGCTACCTACGCAGCATGTTCATGTCGTTCCTAAATGAGCTTTTATCTCTCTAGCCTCACCACAAATCAGATTCTTCTGAGGAGTTCCCAGTACATTATCCTTTCCCCTGTGTAATTACCTTAAAAAGCTCCAGCTGTTTTTATTCTCAGAAGGTTTACTCCCTGATATTACAGCTGCCTACCCCGTTCGTAAGTGCAGGTCCTAAATGAGCTTTTTACTCTGTTCCCTCACCACAATCCAGATTCTTTTGGGGAGTTACCAGTACAGTAACCATACCAGGAAGTACTTAATTTATTAAGCTACTGCTTTCCTTAATCTCAGTGGAGATATTTACTGATAAACAGCTACCTACGCAGCATGTTCATGTCGTTATTAATGAGCTTTTATCTCTCTCCCCTAACCACAAATCAGATTCTTCTGAGGAGTTCCCAGTACATTATCCTTTCCCCTGTGTAATTAGCTTAACAAGCTCCAGCTGTTTTTATTCTCAGAAGGTTGACTCCCTGATATACAGCTGCCTACCCCCTTCGTAAGTGCAGGTCCTAAATGAGCTTTTTTCTCTGTTCCCTCACCACAATCCAGATTCTTTTGGGGAGTTACCAGTACAGTAACCATACCAGGAAGTACTTAATTTATTAAGCTACTGCTTTTCTTAATCTCAGTGGAGATATTTACTGATAAACAGCTACGTTTGCAGCATGTTCACGTTGTTCCTAAATAAGCTTTTATCTCTCTCCCCACACCACAAATCAGATTCCTCTGAGGAGTTCCCAGTACATTATCCTTTCCCCTGTGAAAATTAGCTTAACAAGCTCCAGCTGTTTTTATTCTCAGAAGGTTTACTCCCTGATATACAGCTTCCTACAACCTTCGTAAGTGCAGGTCCTCAATGAGCTTTTTTTCTCTGTTCCCTAAACACAATCCAGATTCTTTGGGGGAGATAGCAGTACAGTAACCATACCATGAAGTACTTAATTTATTAAGCTACTGCTTTTCTTAATCTCAATGGAGATATTTACTGATAAACAGCTACCTACGCAGCATGTTCATGTCGTTCCTAAATGAGCTTTTATCTCTCTCCCCTCACCACAAATCAGATTCTTCTGAGGAGTTCCCAGAACATTATCCTTTCCCTGTGTAATTACCTTAACAAGCTCCAGCTGTTTTTATTCTCAGAAGGTTTACTCCCTGATATACAACTGCCTACCCCCTTCGTAAGTGCAGGTCCTAAATGAGCTTTTTTCTCTGTTCCCTCACCACAATCCAGATTCTTTTGGGGAGTTACCAGTACAGTAACCATACCAGGAAGTACTTAATTTATTAAGCCACTGCTTTTCTTAATCTCAGTGGAGATATTTACTGATAAACAGCTACCTACGCAGCATGTTCATGTCGTTCCTAAATGAGCTTTTATCTCTCTCCGTCACCACAATTCAGATTCTTCTGAGGAGTTCCCAGTACATTATGCTTTCCCCTGTGTAATTACCTTAACAAGCTCCAGCTGTTTTTATTCTCAGAAGGTTTACTCCCTGAGATACAGCTGCCTACCCCCTTCGTAAGTGCAGGTCCTAAATGACCTTTTTTCTCTGTTCCCTCACCACAATCCTGATTCTTTTGGGGAGTTACCAGTACAGTAACCATACCAGGAAGTACTTAATTTATTAAGCTACTGCTTTTCTTAATCTCAGTGGAGATATTTACTGATAAACAGCTACCTTCGCAGCATGTTCATGTCGTTCCTAAATGAGCTTTTATCTCTCTCCACTCACCACAAATCAGATTCTTCTGAGGAGTTCCAGTACATTATCCTTTCCCCTGTGTAATTACCTTAACAAGCTCCAGCTGTTTTTATTTTCAGAAGGTTTACTCCCTGATATACAGCTGCCTACCACCTTCGTAAGTGCAGGTCCTAAATGAGCTTTTTTCTCTGTTCCCTCACCACAGTCCAGATTCTTTTGGGAGGTTACCAGTACAGTAACCATACCAGGAAGTACTTAATTTATTAAGCCACTGTTTTCTTAATCTCAGTGGAGATATTTACTGATAAACAGCTACCTACCCAGCATGTTCATGTCGTTCCTAAATGAGCTTTTATCTCTCTCCCGTCACCACAAATAAGATTCTTCTGAGGAGTTCCCAGTACATTATCCTTTCCCCTGTGTAATTACCTTAACAAGCTCCAGCTGTTTTTATTCTCAGAAGTTTTACTCCCTGATATACAGCTGCCTACCCCCTTCGTAAGTGCAGGTCCTAAATGAGCATTTTTCTCTGTTCCCTCACCATAATCCAGATTCTTTTGGGTAGTTACCAGTACAGTAACCATACCAGGAAGTACTTAATTTATTAAGCTACTGCTTTTCTTAATCTCAGTGGAGATATTTACTGATAAACAGCTACCTACGCAGCATGTTCATGTCGTTCCTAAATGAGCTTTTATCTCTCTCCCCTCACCACAAATCAGATTCTTCTGAGGAGTTCCCAGTACATTATCCTTTCCCCTGTGTAATGACCTTAACAAGCTCCAGCTGTTTTTATTCTCAGAAGGTTTACTCCCTGATAAACAACTGCCTACCCTCTTCGTAAGTGCAGGTAATAAATGAGCATTTTTCTCTGTTCCCTCACCACAATCCAGATTCTTTTGGGGAGTTACCAGTACAGTAACCATACCAGGAAGTACTTAATTTATTAAGCTACTGCTTTTCTTAATCTCAGTGGAGATATTTACTGATAAACAGCTACCTACGCAGCATGTTCATGTCGTTCCTAAATGAACTTTTATCTCTCTCCCCTCACCACAAATCAGATTCTTCTGAGGAGTTCCAAGTACATTATCCTTTCCCCTGTGTAATTACCTTAACAAGCTCCAGCTGTTTTTATTCTCAGAAGGTTTACTCCCTGATATACAGCTGCCTAGCCTCTTCGAAAGTGCAGGTCCTAAATGAGCTTTTTTCTCTGTTCCCTCACCACAATCCAGATGCTTTTGAGGAGTTAGCAGTACAGTAACCATACAAGGAAGTACTTAATTTATTAAGCTACTGCTTTTCTTAATCTCAGTGGAGATATTTACTGATAAACAGCTACCTACGCAGCATGTTCATGTCGTTCCTAAATGAGCGTTTATCTCTCTCCCTTCACCACAAATCAGATTCTTCTGAGGAGTTCCCAGTACATTATCCTTTCCC
>NW_025957374.1:0-80054 GCF_023159225.1 Perognathus longimembris pacificus | reverse complement strand
GTAACTCCCCAAAAGAATCTGGATTGTGGTGAGGGAACAGAGAAAAAAGCTCATTTAGGAACGACATGAACATGCTGCGTAGGTAGCTGCTTATCAGTAAATATCTCCACTGAGATTAAGAAAGGCAGTAGCTTAATAAATTAAGTACTTCCTGGTATGGTTACTGTACTGGTAACTCCCCAAAAGAATCTGGATTTTTGTGAGGGAACAGAGAAAAAAGCTCATTTAGGACCTGCACTTACGAAGGGGGTAGGCAGCTGTATATCAGGGAGTAAACCTTCTGAGAATAAAAACAGCTGGAGCTTGTTAACGTAATTACACAGGGGAAAGGATAATGTACTGGGAACTCCTCAGAAGAATCTGATTTGTGGTGAGTGGAGAGAGATAAAAGCTCATTTAGGAACGACATGAACATGCTGCGTAGGTAGCTGTTTATCAGTAAATATCTCCACTGAGATTAAGAAAAGCAGTAAGCTTAATAAATTAAGTACTTCCTGGTGTGGTTACTGTCCTGATAACTCCCCAAAAGAATCTGGATTGTGGTGAGGGAACAGAGAAAAAAGCTCATTTAGGACCTGCACTTACGAAGGGGTAGGCAGCTGTATATCAGGGAGTAAACCTTCTGAGAATAAAAACAGCTGGAGCTTGTTAAGGTAATTACACAGGGGAAAGGATAATGTACTGGGAACTCCTCAGAAGAATCTGATTTGTGGTGAGGGGAGAGAGATTAAATCTCATGTAGGAACGACATGAACATGCTGCATACTTAGCTGTTTATCAGTAAATATCTCCACTGAGATTAAGAAAAGCAGTAGCTTAATAAATTAAGTACTTCCTGGTATGGATACTGTACTGGTAACTCCCCAAAAGAATCTGGATTGTGGTGAGGGAACAGAGAAAAAAGCTCATTTAGGAACGACATGAACATGCTGCGTAGGTAGCTGTTTATCATTAAATATCTCCACTGAGATTAAGAAAAGCAGTAGCTTAATAAATTAAGAACTTCCAGGTATGGTTACTGTACTGGTAACTCCCCAAAAGAATCTGGATTGTGGTGAGGGAACAGAGAAAAAAGCTCATTTAGGACCTGCACTTACGAAGGGGTTAGGCAGCTGTATATCAGGGATTATCGCTTCTGAGAATAAAAACAGCTGGAGCTTGTTAAGGTAATTACACAGGGGAAAGGATAATGTACTGGGAACTCCTCAGAAGAATCTGATTCATGGTGAGGGGAGAGAGATAAATGCTCATTTAGGAACGACATGAACATGCTGCATACGTAGCTGTTTATCAGTAAATATCTCCACTGAGATTAAGAAAAGCAGTAGCTTAATAAATTAAGTACTTCCTGGTATGGATACTGTACTGGTAACTCCCCAAAAGAATTTGGATTGTGGTGAGGGAACAGAGAAAAACGCTCATTTAGGAACGACATGAACATGCTGCGTAGGTAGCTGCTTATCAGTAAATATCTCCACTGAGATTAAGAAAAGCAGTAGCTTAATAAATTAAGTACTTCCTGGTATGGTTACTGTACTGGTAACTCCCCAAAACAATCTGGATTTTTCTGAGGGAACAGAGAAAAAAGCTCATTTAGGACCTGCACTTACGAAGGGGGTAGGCAGCTGTATATCAGGGAGTAAACCTTCTGAGAATAAAAACAGCTGGAGCTTGTTAAGGTAATTACACAGGGGAAAGGATAATGTACTGGGAACTCCTCAGAAGAATCTGATTTGTGGTGAGGGGAGAGAGATAAAAGCTCATTTTGGAACGACATGAAAATGCTGCATACGTAGCTGTTTATCAGTAAATATCTCCACTGAGATTAAGAAAAGCAGTAGCTTAATAAATTAAGTACTTCCTGGTATGGATACTGTACTGGTAACTCCCCAAAAGTATCTGGATTGTAGTGAGGGAACAGAGAAAAAAGCTCATTTAGGAATGACATGAACATGCTGCGTAGGTAGCTGCTTATCAGTAAATATCTCCACTGAGATTAAGAAAAGCAGTAGCTTAATAAATTAAGTACTTCCTGGTATGGTTACTGTACTGGTAACTCCCCAAAAGAATCTGGATTGAGGTGAGGGAACAGAGAAAAAAGCTCATTTAGGACCTGCACTTACGAAGGGGGTAGGCAGCTGTATATCAGGGAGTAAACCTTCTGAGAATAAAAACAGCTGGAGCTTGTTAAGGTAATTACACAGGGGAAAGGATAATGTACTGGGAACTCCTCAGAAGAATCTGATTTGTGGTGAGGGGAGAGAGATAAAAGCTCATTTTGGAACGACATGAAAATGCTGCATACGTAGCTGTTTATCAGTAAATATCTCCACTGAGATTAAGAAAAGCAGTAGCTTAATAAATTAAGTACTTCCTGGTATGGATACTGTACTGGTAACTCCCCAAAAGTATCTGGATTGTAGTGAGGGAACAGAGAAAAAAGCTCATTTAGGAACGACATGAACATGCTGCGTAGGTAGCTGCTTATCAGTAAATATCTCCACTGAGATTAAGAAAAGCAGTAGCTTAATAAATTAAGTACTTCCTGGTATGGTTACTGTACTGGTAACTCCCCAAAAGAATCTGGATTGAGGTGAGGGAACAGAGAAAAAAGCTCATTTAGGACCTGCACTTACGAAGGGGGTAGGCAGTTGTATATCAGGGAGTAAACCTTCTGAGAATAAAAACAGCTGGAGCTTGTTAAGGTAATTACACAGGGGAAAGGATAATGTACTGGGAACTCCTCAGAAGAATCTGATTTGTGGTTAGGGAGAGAGATAAAAGCTCATTTAGGAACGACATGAACATGCTGCGTAGGTAGCTGTTTATCAGTAAATATCTCCACTGAGATTAAGAAAAGCAGTAGCTTAACAAATTAAGTACTTCCTGTATGGTTACTGTACTGATAACTCCCCAAAAGAATCTGGATTGTGGTGAGGGAACAGAGAAAAAACCTCATTTAGGACCTGCACTTACGAAGGGGGTAGGCAGCTGTATATCAGGGAGTAAACCTTCTGAGAATAAAAACAGCTGGAGCTTGTTAAGGTAATTACACAGGGGAAAGGATAATGTACTGGGAACTCCTCAGAAGAATCTGATTTGTGGTGAGGGGAGAGAGATAAAAGCTCATTTAGGAACGACATGAACATGCTGCGTAGGTAGCGGTTTATCACTAAATACCTCCACTGAGAATAAGAAAAGCAGTAGCTTAATAAATTAAGTACTTCCTGGTATGGTTACTCTACTGGTAACTCCCCAAAAGAATCGGGATTGTGGTGAGGGAGAGAGAAAAAAGCTCACATAGGACCTGCACTTACAAAGGGGGTAGGAAGCTGTATATCAGGGAGTATCGCTTCTGAGAATAAAAACAGCTGGAGCTTGTTAAGGTAATTACACAGGGGAAAGGATAATGTACTGGGAACTCCTCAGAAGAATCTGATTCGTGGTGAGGGGAGAGAGATAAAAGCTCATTTAGGAACGACATGAACATGCTGCATACGTTCCTGTTTATCAGTAAATATCTCCACTGAGATTAAGAAAATCAGTAGCTTAATAAATCAAGTACTTTCTGGTATGGATACTGTACTGGTAACTCCCCAAAAGAATCTGGATTGTGGTGAGGGAACAGAGAAAAAAGCTCATTTAGGAACGACAAGAACATGCTGCGTAGGTAGCTGTTTATCAGTAAATATCTCCACTGAGATTAAGAAAAGCAGTAGCTTAATAAATTAAGAACTTCCTGGTATGGTTACTGTACTGATAACTCCCCAAAAGAATCTGGATTGTGGTGAGGGAACAGAGAAAAAAGCTCATTTAGGACCTGCACTTACGAAGGGGGTAGGCAGCTGTATATCAGGGAGTAAAACTTCTGAGAATAAAAACAGCTGGAGCTTGTTAAGGTAATTACACAGGGGAAAGGATAATGTACTGGGAACTCCTCAGAAGAATCTGATTTGTGGTGAGGGGAGAGAGATAAAAGCTTATTTAGGAACGACATGAACATGCTGCGTAGGTAAGCTGTTTATCAGTAAATATCTCCACTGAGATTAAGAAAAGCAGTAGCTTAATAAATTAAGTACTTCCTGGTATGGTTACTTTACTGGTAACTCCCCAAAAGAATCTGGATTGTGGTGAGGGAACAGAGAAAAAAGCTCATTTAGGAACGACATGAACATGCTGCGTAGGTAGCTGTTTATCAGTAAATATCTCCACTGAGATTAAGAAAAGCAGTAGCTTAATAAATTAAGTACTTCCTGGTATGGTTACTGTACTGGTAACTCCCCAAAGAATCTGGTTGTGGTAAGGGAACAGAGAAAAAAGCTCATTTAGGACCTGCACTTACGAAGGGGGTAGGCAGCTGTATATCAGGGCTGAGAATAAAAACAGCTGGAGCTTGTTAAGGTAATTACACACAGGAAAGGATAATGTACTGGGAACTCCTCAGAAGAATCTGATTTGTGGTGAGGGGAGAGAGATAAAAGCTCATTTAGGAACGACATGAACATGCTGCGTAGGTAGCTGTTTATCAGTAAATATCTCCACTGAGATTAAGAAAAGCAGTAGCTTAATAAATTAAGTACTTCCTGGTATGGTTACTTTACTGGTAACTCCCCAAAAGAATCTGGATTGTGGTGAGGGAACAGAGAAAAAAGCTCATTTAGGACCTGCACTTACGAAGGGGGTAGGCAGCTGTATATCAGGGAGTAAACCTTCTGAGAATAAAAACAGCTGGAGCTTGTTAAGGTAATTACACAGGGGAAAGGATAATGTACGGGGAACTCCTCAGAAGAATCTGATTTGTGGTGAGGGGAGAGAGATAAAAGCTCATTTAGGAACGACATGAACATGCTGCGTAGGTAGCTGTTTATCAGTAAATATCTCCACTGAGATTAAGAAAAGCAGTAGCTTAATAAATTAAGTACTTCCTGGCATGGTTACTGTACTGATAACTCCCCAAAAGAATCTGGATTGTGGTGAGGGAACAGAGAAAAAAGCTCATTTAGGACCTGCACTTACGAAGGGGGTAGGCAGCTGTATATCAGGGAGTATCGCTTCTGAGAATAAAAACAGCTGGAGCTTGTTAAGGTAATTACACAGGGGAAAGGATAATGTACTGGGAACTCCTCAGAAGAATCTGATTCGTGGTGAGGGGAGAGAGATAAAAGCTCATTAAGAACGACATGAAAATGCTGCATACGTAGCTGTTTATCAGTAAATATCTCCACTGAGATTAAGAAAGGCAGTAGCTTAATAAATTAAGTATTTCCTGGTATGGTTACTGTACTGGTAACTCCCCAAAAGAATCTGGATTGTGGTGAGGGAACAGAGAAAAAAGCTCATTTAGGAACGACATGAACATGCTGCGTAGGTAGCTGCTTATCAGTAAATATCTCCACTGAGATTAAGAAAGGCAGTAGCTTAATAAATTAAGTATTTCCTGGTATGGTTACTGTACTGGTAACTCCCCAAAAGAATCTGGATTTTTGTGAGGGAACAGAGAAAAAAGCTCATTTAGGACCTGCACTTACGAAGGGGGTAGGCAGCTGTATATCAGGGAGTAAACCTTCTGAGAATAAAAACAGTTGGAGCTTGTTAAGGTAATTACACAGGGGAAAGGATAATGTACTGGGAACTCCTCAGAAGAATCTGATTTGTGGTGAGTGGAGAGAGATAAAAGCTCATTTAGGAACGACATGAACATGCTGCGTAGGTAGCTGTTTATCAGTAAATATCTCCACTGAGATTAAGAAAAGCAGTAGCTTAATAAATTAAGTACTTCCTGGTGTGGTTACTGTCCTGATAACTCCCCAAAAGTATCTGGATTGTGGTGAGGGAACAGAGAAAAAAGCTCATTTAGGACCTGCACTTACGAAGGGGGTAGGCAGCTGTATATCAGGGAGTAAACCTTCTGAGAATAAAAACAGCTGGATCTTGTTAAGGTAATTACACAGGGGAAAGGATAATGTACTGGGAACTCCTCAGAAGAATCTGATTTGTGGTGAGGGGAGAGAGATTAAATCTCATGTAGGAACGACATGAACATGCTGCATACTTAGCTGTTTATCAGTAAATATCTCCACTGAGATTAAGAAAAGCAGTAGCTTAATAAATTAAGTACTTCCTGGTATGGATACTGTACTGGTAACTCCCCAAAAGAATCTGGATTGTGGTGAGGGAACAGAGAAAAAAGCTCATTTAGGAACGACATGAACATGCTGCGTAGGTAGCTGTTTATCATTAAATATCTCCACTGAGATTAAGAAAAGCAGTAGCTTAATAAATTAAGAACTTCCAGGTATGGTTAGTGTACTGGTAACTCCCCAAAAGAATCTGGATTGTGGTGAGGGAACAGAGAAAAAAGCTCATTTAGGACCTGCACTTACGAAGGGGTTAGGCAGCTGTATATCAGGGATTATCGCTTCTGAGAATAAAAACAGCTGGAGCTTGTTAAGGTAATTACACAGGGGAAAGGATAATGTACTGGGAACTCCTCAGAAGAATCTGATTCATGGTGAGGGGAGAGAGATAAAAGCTCATTTAGGAACGACATGAACAGGCTGCATACGTAGCTGTTTATCAGTAAATATCTCCACTGAGATTAAGAAAAGCAGTAGCTTAATAAATTAAGTACTTCCTGGTATGGATACTGTACTGGTAACTCCCCAAAAGAATTTGGATTGTGGTGAGGGAACAGAGAAAAAAGCTCATTTAGGAACGACATGAACATGCTGCGTAGGTAGCTGCTTATCAGTAAATATCTCCACTGAGATTAAGAAAAGCAGTAGCTTAATAAATTAAGTACTTCCTGGTATGGTTACTGTACTGGTAACTCCCCAAAACAATCTGGATTTTGTGAGGGAACAGAGAAAAAAGCTCATTTAGGACCTGCACTTACGAAGGGGGTAGGAAGCTGTATATCAGGGAGTAAACCTTCTGAGAATAAAAACAGCTGGAGCTTGTTAAGGTAATTACACAGGGGAAAGGATAATGTACTGGGAACTCCTCAGAAGAATCTGATTTGTGGTGAGGGGAGAGAGATAAAATCTCATGTAGGAACGACATGAACATGCTGCATACTTAGCTGTTTATCAGTAAATATCTCCACTGAGATTAAGAAAAGCAGTAGCTTAATAAATTAAGTACTTCCTGGTATGGATACTGTACTGGTAACTCCCCAAAAGAATCTGGATTGTGGTGAGGGAACAGAGAAAAAAGCTCATTTAGGAACGACATGAACATGCTGCGTAGGTAGCTGTTTATCAGTAAATATCTCCATTGAGATTAAGAAAAGCAGTAGCTTAATAAATTAAGTACTTCCTGGTATGGTTACTGTACTGGTAACTCCCCAAAAGAATCTGGATTGTGGTGAGGGTACAGAGAAAAAAGCTCATTTAGGACCGGCACTTACGAAGATGGTAGGCATCTGTATATCAGGGAGTAAACCTTCTGAGAATAAAAACAGCTGAGCTTGTTAAGGTAATTACACAGGGGAAAGGATAATGTACTGGGAACTCCTCAGAAGAATCTGATTTGTGGTGAGGGGAGAGAGATAAAAGCTCATTTAGGAACGACATGAACATGCTGCGTAGGTAGCGGTTTATCACTAAATATCTCCACGGAGAATAAGAAAAGCAGTAGCTTAATAAATTAAGTACTTCCTGGTATGGTTACTGTACTGGTAACTCCCCAAAAGAATCGGGATTGTGGTGAGGGAAGAGAGAAAAAAGCTCACTTAGGACCTGCACTTACGAAGGGGGTAGGCAGCTGTATATCAGGGAGTATCGCTTCTGAGAATAAAAACAGCTGGAGCTTGTTAAGGTAATTACACAGGGGAAAGGATAATGTACTGGGAACTCCTCAGAAGAATCTGATTTGTGGTGAGGGGAGAGAGATAAAATCTCATTTTGGAACGACATGAACATGCTGCATACGTTCCTGTTTATCAGTAAATATCTCCACTGAGATTAAGAAAAGCAGTAGCTTAATAAAGCAAGTACTTCCTGGTATGGATACTGTACTGGTAACTCCCAAAAGAATCTGGATTGTGGTGAGGGAACAGAGAAAAAAGCTCATTTAGGAACGACATGAACATGCTGCGTAGGTAGCTGTTTATCAGTAAATATCTCCACTGAGATTAAGAAAAGCAGCAGCTTAATAAATTAAGAACTTCCAGGTATGGTTACTGTACTGGTAACTCCCCAAAAGAATCTGGATTGTGGTGAGGGAACAGAGAAAAAAGCTCATTTAGGTTCTGCACTTACGAAGGGGGTAGGCAGCTGTATATCAGGGATTATCGCTTCTGAGAATAAAAACAGCTGGAGCTTGTTAAGGTAATTACACAGGGGAAAGGATAATGTACTGGGAACTCCTCAGAAGAATCTGATTCGTGGTGAGGGGAGAGAGATAAAAGCTCATTTAGGAACGACATGAACATGCTGCATACGTAGCTGTTTATCAGTAAATATCTCCACTGAGATTAAGAAAAGCAGTAGCTTAATAAATTAAGTACTTCCTGGTATGGATACTGTACTGGTAACTCCCCAAAAGAATCTGGATTGTGGTGAGGGAATAGAGAAAAAAGCTCATTTAGGAACGACATAAACATGCTGCGTAGGTAGCTGCTTATCAGTAAATATCTCCACTGAGATTAAGAAAAGCAGTAGCTTAATAAATTAGGTATTTCCTGGTATGGTTACTGTACTGGTAACTCCCCAAAAGAATCTGGATTTTTGTGAGGGAACAGAGAAAAAAGCTCATTTAGGACCTGCACTTACGAAGGGGGTAGGCAGCTGTATATCAGGGAATAAACCTTCTGAGAATAAAAATAGCTGGAGCTTGTTAAGGTAATTACACAGGGGAGAGGATAATGTCCTGGGAACTCCTAAGAAGAATCTGATTTGTCGTGAGGGGAGAGAGATAAAAGCTCATTTAGGAACGACATGAACATGCTGCGTAGGTAGCTGTTTATCACTAAATATCTCCACTGAGATTAAGAAAAGCAGTAGCTTAATAAATTAAGTACTTCCTGGTATGGTTACTGTACTGGTAACTCCCCAAAAGAATGTGGATTGTGGTGAGGGAAGAGAGAATAAAGCTCATTTAGGACCTGCACTTACGAAGGGGGTAGGCAGCTGTATATCAGGGAGTAAACCTTCTGAGAATAAAAACAGCTGGAGCTTGCTAAGGTAATTACACAGGGGAAATGATAATGTACTGGGAACTCCTCAGAAGAATCTGATATGTGGTGAGGGGAGAGAGATAAAAGCCTCATTTAGGAACGACATGAACATGCTGCGTAGGTAGCTGTTTATCAGTAAATATCTCCACTGAGATTAAGAAAAGCAGTAGCTTAATAAATTAAGTACTTCCTGGGATGATTACTGTACTGATAACTCCACAAAAGAATCTGGATTGTGGTGAGGGAACAGAGAAAAAAGCTCATTTAGGACCTGCACTTACGAAGGGGGTAGGCAGCTGTATATCAGGGAGTAAACCTTCTGAGAATAAAAACAGCTGGAGCTTGTTAAGGTAATTACACAGGAAAAGGATAATGTACTGGGAACTCCTCAGAAGAATCTGATTTGTGGTGAGGGGAGAGAAATAAAAGCTCATTTAGGAACGACATGAACATGCTGCGTAGGTAGCGGTTTATCACTAAGTATCTCCACTGAGAATAAGAAAAGCAGTAGCTTAATAAATTAAGTACTTCCTGGTATGGTTACTGTACTGGTAACTCCCCAAAAGAATCGGGATTGTGGTGAGGGAAGAGAGAAAAAAGCTCACTTAGGACCTGCACTTACAAAGGGGGTAGGCAGCTGTATATCAGGGAGTATCGCTTCTGAGAATAAAAACATCTGGAGCTTCTTAAGGTAATTACACAGGGGAAAGGATATTGTACTGGGAACTCCTCAGAAGAATCTGATTCGTGGTGAGGGGAGAGAGATAAAAGCTCATTTAGGAACGACATGAAAATGCTGCATACGTAGCTGTTTATCAGTAAATATCTCCACTGAGATTAAGAAAAGCAGTAGCTTAATAAATTAAGTACTTCCTGGTATGGATACTGTACTGGTAACTCCCCAAAAGAATCTGGATTGTGGTGAGGGAACAGAGAAAAAAGGTCATTTAGGAACGACATGAACATGCTGCGTAGGTAGCTGCTTATCAGTAAATACCTCCACTGAGATTAAGAAAAGCAGTAGCTTAATAAATTAAGTACTTCCTGGTATGGTTACTGTACTGGTAACTCCCCAAAAGAATCTGGATTTTTGTGAGCGAACAGAGAAAAAAGCTCATTTAGGACCTGCACTTACGAAGGGGTAGGCAGCTGTATATCAGGGAGTAAACCTTCTGAGAATAAAAACAGCTGGAGATTATAAAGGTAATTACACAGGGAAAAGCATAATGTACTGGGAACTCCTCAGAAGAATCTGATTTGGGGTGAGGGAGAGAGATAAAAGCTCATTTAGGAAGGACATGAGCATGCTGCGTAGGTAGCTGTTTATCAGTAAATATCTCCACTGAGATTAAGAAAAACAGTAGCTTAATAAATTAAGTACTTCCTGGTATGGTTACTGTACTGGTAACTCCCCAAAAGAATCTGGATTGTGGTGAGGGAACAGAGAAAAAAGCTCATTTAGGACCTGCACTTACTAAGGGGGTAGGCAGCTGTATATCACGGAGTAAACCTTCTGAGAATAAAAACAGCTGGAGCTTGTTAAGGTAATTACACAGGGAAAGGATAGTGTACTGGGAACTCCTCAGAAGAATCTGATTTGTGGTGAGGGGAGAGAGATAAAAGCTCATTTAGGAACAACATGAACATGCTGCGTAGGTAGCTGTTTATCAGTAAATATCTCCACTGAGATTAAGAAAAGCAGTAGCTTAATAAATTAAGTACTTCCTGGTATGGTTACTGTACTGGTAACTCCCCAAAAGAATCTGGATTGTGGTGAGGGAACAGAGAAAAAAGCTCATTTAGGACCTGTTCTTACGAAGGGGGTTGGCAGCTGTATAGCAGGGAGTAAACCTTCTGAGAATAAAAACAGCTGGAGTTTGTTAAGGTAATTACACAGGGGAAAGGATAATGTACTGGGAACTCCTCAGAAGAATCTGATTTTTGTTGAAGGGAGAGAGCTAAAAGCTCATTTAAGAACGACATGAACATGCTGCGTACGTAGATGTTTATCAGTAAATATCTCCACTGAGATTAAAAAAATCAGTAGCTTAATAAATTAAGTAATTCCTGGTATGGATACTGTACTGGTAACTCCCCAAAAGATTCTGGATTGTGGTGAGGGAACAGAGAAAAAAGGTAATTTAGGACCTGCACTTACGAAGGGGGTAGGCAGCTGTATATCAGGGAGTAAAAATTCTGAGAATAAAAACAGCTGAGATTGTTGAGGTAATTACACAGGGGAAAGGATAATGTACCGGGAACTCCTCAGATGAATCTGATTTGTGGTGAGGGTAGAGAGATAAAAGCTCATTTAGGAACGACATGAACATGCTGCATACGTAGCTGTTTATCAGTAAATATCTCCACTGAGATTAAGAAAAGCAGTAGCTTAATAAATTAAGTACTTCCTGGTATGGATATTGTACTGGTAACTCCCCAAAAGAATCTGGATTCTGGTGAGTGAACAGAGAAAAAAACCTCATTTAGGAACGACATGAACATGCTGCGTAGGTAGCTGTTTATCAGTAAATATCTCCACTGAGATTAAGAAAAGCAGTAGCTTAATAAATTAAGTACTTCCTGGTATGGTTACTGTACTGGTAACTCCCCAAAAGAATCTGGATTGTGGTGAGGGAACAGAGAAAAAATCTCATTTAAGACCGGCACTTACGAGGGGGTAGGCAGCTGTATATCAGGGAGTAAACCTTCTGAGAATAAAAACAGCTGGAGCTTCTTAAGGTAATTACACAGGGGAAAGGATAATGTACTGGGAACTCCTCAGAAGAATCTGATTTGTGGTGAGGGGAGAGAGATAAAAGCTCATTTAGGAAAGACAGGAACATGCTCCGTAGGTAGCTGTTTATCAAGAAATATCTCCACTGAGATTAAGAAAAGCAGTAGCTTAATAAATTAAGTACTTTCTGGTATGGTTACCGTACTGGTAACTCCCCAAAAGAACCTGGATTGTGGTGAGGGAACGGAGAAAAAAGCTCATTTAGGACCTGAACTTACGAAGGGTTTAGGCAGCTGTATATCAGGGAGTAAACCTTCTGAGAATAAAAACAGCTGGAGCTTGTTAAGGTAATTACACAGGGGAAAGGATCATGTACGGGGAACTCCTCAGAACAATCTGATTTGTGGTGAGGGAGAGAGATAAAAGCTCATTTAGGAACGACATGAACATGCTGCGTAGGTAGCTGTTTATCAGTAAATATCTCCGCTGAGATTAAGAAAAGCAGTAGCTTAATAAATTAAGTACTTCCTGGTATGGATATTGTACTGGTAACTCCCCAAAAGAATCTGGATTGTGGTGAGGGAACAGAGAAAAAACCTCATTTAGGAACGACATGAACATGCTGCGTAGGTAGCTGTTTATCAGTAAATATCTCCACTGAGATTAAGAAAAGCAGTAGCTTAATAAATTAAGCACTTTCTGGTATGGTTACTGTACTGGTAACTCCCCAAAAGACCCTGGATTGTGGTGAGGGAACAGAGAAATAAGCTCATTTAGGACCTGAACTTACGAAGGGGTTAGGCAGCTGTATATCAGGGAGTAAATCTTCTGAGAATAAAAACAGCTGGAGCTTGTTAAGGTAATTACACAGGGGAAAGGATAATGTACTGGGAACTCCTCAGAACAATCTGATTTGTGGTGAGGGGAGAGAGATAAAAGCTCATTTATGAACGACATGAACATGCTGCGTAGGTAGCTGTTTATCAGTAAATATCTCCACTGAGATTAAGAAAAGCAGTAGCTTAAAAAATTAAGTACTTCCTGGTATGGTTACTGTACTGGTAACTCCCCAAAAGAATCTGGATTGTGGTGAGGGAACAGAGAAAAAAGCTCATTTAGGACCTGCACTTACGAAGGGGGTAGGGAGCTGTATATCAGGGAGTAAACCTTCTGAGAATAAAAACAGCTGGAGCTTGTTAAGGTAATTACACAGGGGAAAGGATAATGTACTGGGAACTCCTCAGAAGGATCTGATTTGTGGTGAGGGAGAGAGATAATAGCTCACTTAGGAACGACATGAACATGCTGCGTAGGTAGATGTTTATCAGTAAATATCTCCACTGAGATTAAGAAAAGCAGTAGCTTAATAAATTAAGTACTTCCTGGTATGGTTACTGTACTGGGAACTCCCCAAAAGAATCTGGATTGTGGTGAGGGAACAGAGAAAAAAGCTCATTTAGGACCTGCACTAACGAAGGGGGTAGGCAGCTGTATCTCAGGGAGTAAACCTTCTGAGAATAAAAACAGCTGGAGCTTGTTAAGGTAATTACACAGGGACAGGATAATGTACTGGGAACTCCTCAGAAGAATCTGATTTGTGGTGACGGGAGAGAGATAAAAGCTCATTTAGGAACGACATGAACATGCTGCGTAGGTAGCTGTTTATCAGTAAATATGTCCACTGAGATTTAGAAAAGCAGTAGCTTAATAAATTAAGTACTTCCTGGTATGTTTACTGTACTGGTAACTCCCCAAAAGATTCTGGATTGTGGTGAGGGAACAGAGAAAAAAGCTCATTTAGGACCTGCACTTACGAAGGGGGTAGGCAGTTGTATATCAGGGAGTAAACCTTCTGAGAATAAAAACAGTTGGAGCTTGGTAAGGTAATTACACAGGGGAAAGGATAATGTACTGGGAACTCCTCACAAGAATCTGATTTGTGGTGAGGGGAGAGAGATAAAAGCTCATTTAGGAACGACATGAACCTGCTGCGTAGGTAGCTGTTTATCAGTAAATATCTCCACTGAGATTAAGAAAAGCAGTAGCTTAATAAATTAAGTACTTCCTGGTATGGTTACTGTACTGGTAACTCCCCAAAAGAATCTGGATTGTGGTGAGGGAACAGAGAAAAAAGCTCATTTAAGACCGGCACTTACGAAGGGGGTAGGCAGCTGTATATCAGGGAGTAAAACTTCTGAGAATAAAAACAGCTGGAGCTTCTTAAGGTAATTACACAGGGGAAAGGATAATGTACTGGGAACTCCTCAGAAGAATCTGATTTGTGGTGAGGGGGGAGAGATAAAAGCTCATTTAGGAAAGACAGGAACATGCTCCGTAGGTAGCTGTTTATCAAGAAATATCTCCACTGAGATTAAGAAAAGCAGTAGCTTAATAAATTAAGTACTTTCTGGTATGGTTACCGTACTGGTAACTCCCCAAAAGAACCTGGATTGTGGTGAGGGTACAGAGAAAAAAGCTCATTTAGGACCTGAACTTACGAAGGGTTTAGGCAGCTGTATATCAGGGAGTAAACCTTCTGAGAATAAAAACAGCTGGAGCTTGTTAAGGTAATTACACAGTGGAAAGGATAATGTACTGGGAACTCCTCAGAAGAATCTGATTTGTGGTGAGTGGAGAGAGATAAAAGCTCATTTAGGAACGACATGAACATGCTGCGTACATAGCTGTTTATCAGTAAATATCTCCACTGAGATTAAGAAAAGCAGTAGCTTAATAAATTAAGTACTTCCTGATATGGTTACTGTACTGGTAACTCCCCAAAAGAATCTGGATTGTGGTGAGGGAACAGAGAAAAAAGCTCATTTAAGACCAGCACTTACGAAGGTGGTAGGCAGCTGTATATCAGGGAGTAAACCTTCTGAGAATAAAAACAGCTCGAGCTTGTTAAGGTAATTACACACGGGAAAGGATAATGTACTGGGAACTCCTCAGAAGAATCTGATTTGTGGTGAGGGGAGAGAGATAAAAGCTCATTTAGGAACGACATGAACATGCTGCGTAGGTAGCTGTTTATCAGTAAATATCTCCACTGAGATTAAGAAAAGCAGTAGCTTAATAAATTAAGTACTTCCTGGTATGGTTACTGTCCTGGTAACTCCCCAAAAGAATCTGGATTGTGGTGAGGGAACAGAGAAAAAAGCTCATTTAGGACCTGCACTTACGAAGGGGGTAGGCAGCTGTATATCAGGTAGTAGAGCTTCTGAGAATAAAAACAGCTGGAGCTTGTTAAGGTAATTACACAGGGGAAAGGATAATGTACTGGGAACTCCTCAGAAGAATCTGAATTGTGGTGAGGGGAGAGAGATAAAAGCTCATTTAGGAACGACATGAACATTTTGCGTAGGTAGCTGTTTATCAGTAAATATCTCCACTGAGATTAAGAAAAGCAGTAGCTTAATAAATTAAGTACTTCCTGGTATGGTTAATGTACTGGTAACTCCCCAAAAGAATCTGGATTGTGGTGAGGGAACAGAGAAAAAAGCTCATTTAGGACCTGCACTTGCGAAGTGGGTAGGCAGCTGTATATCAGGGAGTATCCCTTCTGGGAATAAAAACAGCTGGATCATGTTAAGGTAATTACACAGGGGAAATGACAATATACTGGGAACTCCTCAGTACCATCTGATTTGTGGTGCGGGGAGAGAGATAAAAGCTCATTTAGGAACGACATGAACATGCTGCGTAGGTAGCTGTTTATCAGTAAATATCTCCACTGAGATTAAGAAAAGCAGTAGCTTAAAAAATTAAGTACTTCCTGGTATGGTTACTGTACTGGTAACTCCCCAAAAGAATCTGGATTGTGGTGAGGGAACAGAGAATAAAGCTCATTTAGCTCCTGCACTTACGAAAGGGGTAGGCAGCTGTATATCAGTTAGTAACCTTCTGAGAATAAAAACAGCTGGAGCTTGTTAAGGTAATTACACAGGGGAAAGGATAATGTACTGGAAACTCCTCAGAAGAATCTGAATTGTGGTGCGGGGAGAGAGATAAAAGCTCATTTAGGAACGACATGAACATGCTGCATAGGTAGCTGTTTATCAGTAAATATCTCCACTGAGATTAAGAAAAGCAGTAGCTTAATGAATTAAGTACTTCCTGGTATGGTTACTGTGCTGGTAACTCCCCAAAAGAATCTGGATTGTGGTGAGGGAACAGAGAAAAAAGCTCATTTAGGACCTGCACTTACGTAGGTGGTAGGCAGCTGTATATCAGTTAGTAGACCTTCTGAGAATAAAAACAGCTGGAGCTTGTTAAGGTAATTACACAAGGGAAAGGATAATGTACTGATAACTCCTCAGAAGAATCTGATTTGTGGTGAGGGAGAGAGATAAAAGCTAATTTAGGAACGACATGAACATGCTGCGTAGGGAGCTGTTTATCAGTAAATATCTCCACTGAGTATAAGAAAAGCAGTAGCTTAATAAATTAAGTACTTCCTGGTATGTTTACTGTACTGTTAACTCCCCAAAAGAATCTGGATTGTGTTGAGGGAACAGAGAAAAAAGCTCATTTAGGACCTTCAATTACGAAGGGGGTAGGCAGCTGTATATCACTTAGTAAACCTTCTGAGAATAAAAACAGCTGGAGCTTCTTAAGGTAATTACACAGTGGAAAGGATAATGTACTGGGAACTCCTCAGAAGAATCTGATTTGTGTTGAGTGGAGAGAGATAAAAGCTCATTTAGGACGACATGAACATGCTGCGTACATAGCTGTTTATCAGTAAATATCTTCCCTGAGATTAAGAAAAGCAGTAGCTTAATAAATTAAGTACTTCTTGGTATGGTTACTGTACTGGTAGCTCCCCAAAAGAATCTGGATTGTGCTGAGGGAACAGAGAAAAAAGCTCATTTAGGACCTGCACCTACGAAGGGGGTAGGCAGCAGTATATCAGGGAGTAAACCTTCTGAGAATAAAAACAGCTGGAGCTTGTTAAGGTAATTACACAGGGGAAAGGATAATGTACTGGGAACTCCTCAGAAGAATCTGATTTGTGGTGAGTGGAGAGAGATAAAAGCTCATTTAGGAACGACATGAACATGCTGCGTACGTAGCTGTTTATCAGTAAATATCTTCCCTGAGATTAAGAAAAGCAGTAGCTTAATAAATTAAGTACTTCTTGGTATGGTTACTGTACTGGTAGCTCCCCAATAGAATCTGGATTGTGCTGAGGGAACAGAGAAAAAAGCTCATTTAGGACCTGCACCTACGAAGGGGGTAGGCAGCAGTATATCAGGGAGTAAACCTTCTGAGAATAAAAACAGCTGGAGCTTGTTAAGGTAATTACACAGGGGAAAGGATAATGTACTGGGAACTCCTCAGAAGAATCTGATTTTTGGTGAATGGAGAGAGATAAAAGCTCATTTAGGAACGACATGAACATGCTGCGTACGTAGCTGTTTATCAGTAAATATCTCCACTGAGATTAAGAAAAGCAGTAGCTTAATAAATTAAGTACTTCCTGGTATGGTTACTGTACTGGGAACTCCCCAAAAGAATCTGGATTGTGGTTAGGGAACAGAGAAAAAAGCTCATTTAGGACCTGCACTTACGAAGGGGGTAGGCAGCAGTATATCAGGGAGTAAACCTTATGAGAATCAAAACAGGTGGAGCTTGTTAAGGTAATTACCCAGGGGAAAGGATAATGTACTGGGAACAACTCAGAAGAATCTGATTTGTGGTGAGGGGAGAGAGATAAAAGCTCATTTAGGAACGACATGATCATGCTGCGTAGGTAGCTGTTTATCAGTAAAGATCTCCACTGAGATTAAGAAAAGCAGTAGCTTAATAAATTAAGTACTTCCTAGTATGGTTACTGTACTAGTAACTCCCCAAAAGAATCTGGATTGTGGTGAGGGAACAGAAAAAAAGCTCATTTAGGAGGTGCACTTACGAAGGGGGTAGGCAGCTGTATGTCAGGGAGTAAACCTTCTGAGAATAAAAACAGCTGGAGCTTGTTAAGGTAATTAAACAGGGGAAAGGATAATGTACTGGGAACTCCTCAGAAGAATCTGATTTGTGGTGAGGGGAGAGAGATATAAGCTCATATAGGAACGACATGAACATGCTGCATACGTAGCTGTTTATAAGTAAATATGTCCGATGAGATTAAGAAAAGCAGTAGCTAAATACATTAAGTACTTCCTGGTATGGATACTGTACTGGTAACTCCCCAAAAGAATCTGGATTGTGGTGACGGAACAGAGAAAAAAGCTCATTTAGGGACGACATGAACATGCTGCGTAGGTAGCTGTTTATCAGTAAATATCTCCACTGAGGTTAAGAAAAGCAGTAGCTTAATAAATTAAGTACTTCCTGGTATGGTTACTGTACTGGTAACTCCCCAAAAGAATCTGGATTGTGGTGATGGAACATAGAAAAAAGCTCAATTAGGACCTGCACTTACCAAGGGGTTAGGCAGCTGTATATCAGGGAGTACCGCTTCTGAGAATAAAAACAGCTGGAGATTGTTAAGGTAATTACACAGGGGAAAGGATAATGTACTTGGAACTCCTCAGAAGAATCTGATTTGTGGTGAGAGAAGAGAGATAAAAGCTCATTTAGGAACGACATGAACATGCTGCGTAGGTAGCTGTTTATCAGTAAATATCTCCACTGAGATTAAGAAAAGCAGTAGCTTAATAAATTAAGTACTTCCTGGTATGGTTACTGTACTGGGAACTCCCCAAAAGAATCTGGATTGTGGTTAGGGAACAGAGAAAAAAGCTCATTTAGGACCTGCACTTACGAAGGGGGTAGGCAGCAGTATATCACGGAGTAAACCTTCTGAGAATCAAAACAGGTGGAGCTTGTTAAGGTAATTACACCGGGGAAAGGATAATGTACTGGGAACAACTCAGAAGAATCTGATTTGTGGTGAGGGGAGAGAGATAAAAGCTCATTTAGGAACGACATGATCATGCTGCGTAGGTAGCTGTTTATCAGTAAAGATCTCCACTGAGATTAAGAAAAGCAGTAGCTTAATAAATTAAGTACTTCCTGGTATGGTTACTGTACTTGTAACTCCCCAAAAGAATCTGGATTGTGGTGAGGGAACAGAAAAAAAGCTCATTTAGGAGGTGCACTTACGAAGGGGGTAGGCAGCTGTATGTCAGGGAGTAAACCTTCTGAGAATAAAAACAGCTGGAGCTTGTTAAGGTAATTACACAGGGGAAAGGATAATGTACTGGAAACTCCTCAGAAGAATCTGATTTGTGGTGAGGGGAGAGAGATAAAAGCTCATATAGGAACGACATGAACATGCTTCATACGTAGCTGTTTATAAGTAAATATGTCCACTGAGATTAAGAAAAGCAGTAGCTAAATACATTAAGTACTTCCTGGTAGGGATACTGTACTGGTAACTCCCCAAAAGAATCTGGATTGTGGTGACGGAACAGAGAAAAAAGCTCATTTAGGAACGACATGAACATGCTGCGTAGTTAGCTGTTTATCAGTAAATATCTCCACTGAGATTAAGAAAAGCAGTAGCTTAATAAATTAAGTACTTCCTGGTATGGTTACTGTACTGGTAACTCCCCAAAAGAATCTGGATTGTGGTGAGGGAACAGAGAAAAAACCTCATTTAGGACCTGCACTTACGAAGGGGGTAGGCAGCTTTATATCAGGGAGTAAACCTTCTGAGAATAAAAACAGATGGAGCTTGTTAAGGTAATTACACAGTGGAAAGGATAATGTAATGGGAACTCGTCAGAAGAATCTGATTTGTGGTGAGGGGAGAGAGATAAAAGCTCATTTAGGAACGACATGAACATGCTGCATACGTAGCTGTTTATCAGTAAATATCTCCACTGAGATTAAGAAAAGCAGTAGCTTAATAAATTAAATACTTCCTGGTATGGTTACTGTACTGGTAACTCCCCAAAAGAATCTGGATTTTGGTGAGGGAACAGAGAAAAAAGCTCAGTTAGGACCTGCACTTACGAAGGGGGTAGGCAGCTGTATATCACGGAGTAAACCTTCTGAGAATAAAAACAGCTGGAGCTTGTTAAGGTAATTACACAGGGGAAAGGATAATGTACTGGGAACTCCTCAGAAGAATCTGATTTGTGGTGAGGGGAGAGAGATAAAAGCTCATTTAGGAACGACATGAACATGCTGCGTAGGTAGCTGTTTATCAGTAAATATCTCCACTGAGATTAAGAAAAGCAGTAGCTGAATAAACTAAGTACTTCCTGGTATGGTTACTGTACTGGTAACTCCCCAAAAGAATGTGGATTGTGGTGAGGGAACAGAGAAAAAAGCTCATTTAGGACCTGCACTTACGAAGGGGGTAGGCAGCTGTATATCAGGGAGTAAACCTCCTGAGAATAAAAACAGCTGGAGCTTGTTAAGGTAATTACACAGGGGAAAGGATAATGTACTGGGAACTCCTCAGAAGAATCTGATTTGTGGTGAGGGGAGAGAGATAAAAGCTCTTTTAGGAACGACATGAACATGCTGCGTAAGTAGCTGTTTATCAGTAAATATCTCCACTGAGATTAAGAAAAGCAGTAGCTTCAAATCAAAGAAAGGTTGGACAAATGGGACTGCATCAAACTCCAGAGCTTCTGCACGGCAAAGGACATAGCTCTCAAGATAAACAGAAAGCCCACAGACTGGGAGAAGATCTTTACCGGACATTCAACAGACAAAGGCCTCATCTCTAAAATATATGCAGAACTAAAAAAATTACCTTCTTCCAAAACAAAACTGCAAAGAACCAATAGCCCCCTCATCAAGTGGGCTAAAGACTTACAAAGAAACTTCTCTGATGAGGAAATGAGTATGGCCAATAGACATATGAAAAAATGCTCTACATCACTGGCCATAAAGGAAATGCAAATCAAAACAACATTGAGATTCCATCTCACCCCAGCAAGAATGTCATATATCAAGAAAACTAATAATAACAATTGTTGGAGGGGATGTGGCCAAAAGGGAACACTACTTCATTGTTGGTGGGAATTTAAACTGGTTCAGCCACTCTGGCAAGCAGTATGGAGATTCCTCAGAAGGCTCAATATAGAACTCCCCTATGACCCAGCAGCCCCACTGTTGGGTATCTATCCAAAAGCCCACAAACAAAATCACAGTAATGCCACCAGCACAACAATGTTCATCGCAGCACAATTTGTCATAGCGAGAAGCTGGAACCAACCCAGATGCCCCTCCATAGATGAATGGATCAGGAAAATGTGGTACATTTACACAATGGAATTTTATGCCTCTATCAGAAAGAATGACATTGTTCCATTTCTAAGGAAATGGAAGGACTTGGAAAAAGTTATACTAAGTGAAGTGAGCCAGACCCAAAGAAACATGGACTCTATGGCCTCCCTTATTGGGAATAATTAGTACAGGTTTAGGCAAGCCATAGCAGAGCATCACAAGGCCCAATAGGTATACTCTTAGAAACACATAAGATGATGCTAATTGAAATGAACTCCATGTTATGGAAACAAGTGATATATCAGAGTTGTAACTACTTTCAACGTCCTATGTGTATGTGTAGTTTCTATTATTGATAATGTTTTGTATCACCTTCCTATGTTTGTACCTACACTATCTCTGAAATCTTATCTGAGTATATTGGAAACCGTGTTTACTGGTATTGGAAGTAGGAAATTCAAAGGGAATACCAAATGCGAGAGACACAGGGTAAAAAAAAAGAAATAACTACAAAAGCAGTACTTGCAAAACTGTTTGGTGTAAGTGAACTGAACACCTGGGGGGGGAGGGAAAGGGAGGGAGGGAGGGGGCATGAAGGACAAGGCAACAAACATACAAGAAATGTATGCAATGCCCAACGTATGATACTGTAACCTTTCTGTACGTCAGTTTGATAATAAAAATTTGAGAAAAAAAATAAAAAAAAAGAAAAGCAGAAGCTTAATAAATTAAGAACTTCCTGGTATGGTTACTGTACTGGTAACTCCCCAAAAGAATCTGGATTGTGGTGAGGGAACAGAGAAAAAAGCTCATTTAGGACGTGCACTTACGAAGGGGGTAGGCAGCTGTATATCAGGGAGTAAACCTTCTGAGAATAAAAACAGCTGGAGCTTGTTAAGGTAATTACACAGGGGAAAGGATAATGTATTGGGAACTCCTCAGAGGAATCTGATTTGTGGTGAGG
Organism: Perognathus longimembris pacificus; assembly: GCF_023159225.1. Taxonomy (NCBI): domain Eukaryota; kingdom Metazoa; phylum Chordata; class Mammalia; order Rodentia; family Heteromyidae; genus Perognathus; species Perognathus longimembris. The sequence goes on along the minus strand of NW_025957374.1, from coordinate 57,986 downwards.
GGAGAGAGATAAAAGCTCATTTAGGAACGACATGAACATGCTGCGTAGGTAGCTGTTTATCAGTAAATATCTCCACTGAGATTAAGAAAAGCAGTAGCTTAATAAATTAAGTACTTCCTGGTATGGTTACTGTACTTATAACTCCCCAAAAGAATCTGAATTGTGGTGAGGTAACAGAGGAAAAAGCTCATTTAGGACCTGCACTTAAGAAGGGGGTAGGCAGCTGTATATCAGGGAGTAAACCTTCTGAGAATAAAAACAGCTGGAGCTTGTTAAGGTAATTACACAGGGGAAAGGATAATGTACTGGGAACTCCTCAGAAGAATCTGATTTGTGGTGAGGGGAGAGAGATAAAAGCTCATTTAGGAACGACATGAAAATGCTGCTTAGGTATCTGTTTATCAGTAAATATCTCCACTGAGATTAAGAAAAGCAGTAGCTTAATAAATTAAGTACTTCCTGGTATGGTTACTGTACTGGTAACTCCCCAAAAGAATCTGGATTGTGGTGAGGGAACAGAGAAAAAAGCTCATTTAGGACCTGCAATTACGAAGGGGGTAGGCAGCTGTATATCAGGGAGTAAACCTTCTGAGAATAAAAACAGCTGGAGCTCGTTAAGGTAATTACACAGGGGAAAGGATAATGTACTGGGAACTCCTCAGAAGAATCTGATTTGTGGTGAGGGAAGAGAGATAAAAGCTCATTTAGGAACGACATGAACATGCTGCGTAGGTAGCTTTTTATCAGTAAATATCTCCACTGAGATTAAGAAAAGCAGTAGCTTAATAAATTAAGTACTTCCTGGTATGGTTACTGTACTGGTAACTCCCCAAAAGAATCTGGATTGTGGTGAGGGAACAGAGAAAAAAGGTCATTTAGGACCTCCACTTACGAAGGGGGTAGGCAGCTGTATATCAGGGAGTAAACCTTCTGAGAATAAAACCAGCTGGAGCTTGTTAAGGTAATTACACAGGGGAAAGGATAATGTACTGGAAAATCCTCAGAAGAATCTGATTTGTGGTGAGGGGAGAGAGAAAAAAGCTCATTTAGGAACGACATGACCATGTTGCTTAGGTAGCTGTTTATCAGTAAATATCTCCACTGAGATTAAGAAAAGCAGTAGCTGAATAAACTAAGTACTTCCTAGTATGGGTACTGTACTGGTAACCCCCAAAAGAATCTGAATTGTGGTGAGGGAACAGAGAAAAAGGCTCATTTAGGGCCTGCACTTACGTAGGGGGTAGGCAGCTGTATATCAGCGAGTAAACATTCTGAGAATAAAAACAGCTGGAGCTTGTTAAGGTAATTACACAGGGGAAAGGATAATGTACTGGGAACTCCTCAGAAGAATCTGATTTGTGGTGAGGGGAGAGAGATAAAAGCTCATTTAGGAACGACATGAAGATGCTGCTTAGGTAGCTGTTTATCAGTAAATATCTCCACTGAGATTAAGAAAAGCAGTAGCTTAATAAATTAAGTAATTCCTGGTATGGTTACTGTACTGGTAACTCCCCAAAAGAATCTGGATTGTGGTGAGGGAACATAGAATAAATCTCATTTAGGACCTGCACTTACGAAGGGGGTAGGCAGCTGTATATCAGGGAGTAAACCTTCTGAGAATAAAAAATGCTAGAGCTCGTTAAGGTAATTACACAGGGGAAAGGATAATGTACTGGGAACTCCTCAGAAGAATCTGATTTGTGGTGAGGGGAGAGAGATAAAAGCTCATTTAGGAACGACATGAACATGCTGCGTAGGTAGCTGTTTATCAGTAAATACCTCCACTGAGATAAAGAAAAGCAGTAGCTTAATAAAGTACTTCCTGGTATGGTTACTGTACTGGTAACTCCCCAAAAGAATCTGGATTTTGGGAGGGAACCGAGAAAAAAGCTCATTTAGGACCTGCACTTACGTTGGGGTAGGCAGCTATATCAGGGAGTAAACCTTCTGAGAATAAAAACAGCTGGAGCTTGTTAAGGTAATTACACAGGGGAAAGGATAATGTACTGGGAACTCCTCAGAAGAATCTGATTTGTGGTGAGGGGAGAGAGATAAAAGCTCATTCAGGAACGACATGAACATGCTGCGTAGGTAGATGTTTATCAGTAAATATATCCACTGAGATTAAGAAAAGCAGTAGCTTAATAAATTAAGTAATTCCTGGTATGGTTACTGTACTGGTAACTCCCCAAAAGAATCTGGATTGTGGTGAGGGAACAGAGAAAAAAGCTTATTTAGGACCTGCACTTACGAAGGGGTTAGGCAGCTGTATATCAGGGAGTAAACCTTCTGAGAATAAAACCAGCTGGAGCTTGTTAAGGTAATTACACAGGGGAAAGGATAATGTACTGGGAACTCCTCAGAAGAATCTGATTTGTGGTGAGGGGAGAGAGATAAAAGCTCATTTAAGAACGACATGTACATGCTGCGTAGGTAGCTGTTTATCAGTAAGTATCTCCACTGAGATTAAGAAAAGCAGTAGCTTAATAAATTAAGTACTTCCTGGTATGGATACTGTACTGGTAACTCCCCACAAGAATCTGGATTGTGATGAGGGAACAGAGAAAAAAGCTCATTTAGGACCTGCACTTACGAAGGGGGTAGGCAGCTAAATATCAGGGAGTAAACATTCTGAGAATAAAAACAACTGGAGCTTGTTAAGATAATTACACAGGGGAAAGGATAATGAACTGCGAACTCCTCAGAAGAATCTGATTTGTGGTGAGGGGAGAGAGATAAAACTCATTTACGAAAGACAAGTACATGCTGCGTAGGTAGCTGTTTATCAGTAAATATCTCCACTGAGATTAAGAAAGCAGTAGCTTAATAAATTAAGTACTTCCTGGTATGGTTACTCTACTGGTAACTCCCCAAAAGAATCTGGATTGTGGTGAGGGAACAGAGAAAAAAGCTCATTTAGGACGTGCACTTACGAAGGGGGTAGGCAGCTGTATATCAGGGAGTAAACCTTCTGAGAATAAAAACAGCTGGAGCTTGTTAAGGTAATTACACAGCGGAAAGGATAATGTATTGGGAACTCCTAAGAGGAATCTGATTTGTGGTGAGGGGGGAGAGATAAAAGCTCATTTAGGAACGACATGAACATGCTGCGTAGGTAGCTGTTTATCAGTAAATATCTCCACTGAGATTAAGAAAAGCAGTAGCTTAATAAATTAAGTACTTCCTGGTATGGTTACTGTACTTATAACTCCCCAAAAGAATCTGAATTGTGGTGAGGTAACAGAGGAAAAAGCTCATTTAGGACCTGCACTTAAGAAGGGGGTAGGGAGCTGTATATCAGGGAGTAAACCTTCTGAGAATAAAAATAGCTGGAGCTTGTTAAGGTAATTACACAGGGGAAAGGATAAAGTACTGGGAACTCCTCAGAAGATTCTGATTTGTGGTGAGGGAAGAGAGATAAAAGCTCATTTAGGAACGACATGAACATGCTGCGTAGGTAGCTGTTTATCAGTAAATATCTCCACTGAGATTAAGAAAAGCAGTAGCTTAATAAATTAAGTACTTCCTGGTATGGTTACTGTACTGGTAACTCCCCAAAAGAATCTGGATTGTGGTGAGGGAACAGAGAAAAAAGGTCATTTAGGACCTCCACTTACGAAGGGGGTAGGCAGCTGTATATCAGGGAGTAAACCTTCTGAGAATAAAACCAGCTGGAGCTTGTTAAGGTAATTACACAGGGGAAAGGATAATGTACTGGAAACTCCTCAGAAGAATCTGATTTGTGGTGAGGGGAGAGAGAAAAAAGCTCATTTAGGAACGACATGACCATGTTGCTTAGGTAGCTGTTTATCAGTAAATATCTCCACTGAGATTAAGAAAAGCAGTAGCTGAATAAACTAAGTACTTCCTAGTATGGGTACTGTACTGGTAACCCCCAAAAGAATCTGAATTGTGGTGAGGGAACAGAGAAAAAGGCTCATTTAGGGCCTGCACTTACGTAGGGGGTAGGCAGCTGTATATCAGGGAGTAAACATTCTGAGAATAAAAACAGCTGGAGCTTGTTAAGGTAATTACACAAGGGAAAGGATAATGTACTGGGAACTCCTCTGAAGAATCTGATTTGTGGTGAGGGGAGAGAGATAAAAGCTCATTTAGGAACGACATGAAGATGCTGCTTAGGTAGCTGTTTATCAGTAAATATCTCCACTGAGATTAAGAAAAGCAGTAGCTTAATAAATTAAGTACTTCCTGGTATGGTTACTGTACTGGTAACTCCCCAAAAGAATCTGGATTGTGGTGAGGGAACAGAGAAAAAATCTCATTTAGGACCTGCACTTACGAAGGGGGTAGGCAGCTGTATATCAGGGAGTAAACCTTCTGAGAATAAAAAATGCTGGAGCTTGTTAAGGTAATTACACAGGGGAAAGGATAATGTACTGGGAACTCCTCAGAAGAATCTGATTTGTGGTGAGGGGAGAGAGATAAAAGCTCATTTAGGAACGACATGAACATGCTGCGTAGGTAGCTGTTTATCAGTAAATATCTCCACTGAGATTAAGAAAAGCAGTAGCTTAATAAAGTACTTCCTGGTATGGTTACTGTACTGGTAACTCCCCAAAAGAATCTGGATTGTTGGGAGGGAACCGAGAAAAAAGCTCATTTAGGACCTGCACTTACGTTGGGGTAGGCAGCTGTATATCAGGGAGTAAACCTTCTGAGAATAAAAACAGCTGGAGCTTGTTAAGGTAATTACACAGGGGAAAGGATAATGTACTGGGAACTCCTCAGAAGAATCTGATTTGTGGTGAGGGGAGAGAGATAAAAGCTCATTTAGGAACGACATGAACATGCTGCGTAGGTAGCTGTTTATCAGTAAATATCTCCACTGAGATTAAGAAAAGCAGTAGCTTAATAAATTAAGTACTTCCTGGTATGGTTACTGTACTGGTAACTCCCCAAAAGAATCTGGATTGTGGTGAGGGAACAGAGAAAAAAGCTTATTTAGGACCTGCACTTACGAAGGGGGTAGGCAGCTGTATATCAGGGAGTAAACCTTCTGAGAATAAAACCAGCTGGAGCTTGTTAAGGTAATTACACAGGGGAAAGGATAATGTACTGGGAACTCCTCAGAAGAATCTGATTTGTGGTGAGGGGAGAGAGATAAAAGCTCATTTAAGAACGACATGTACATGCTGCGTAGGTAGCTGTTTATCAGTAAGTATCTCCACTGAGATTAAGAAAAGCAGTAGCTTAATAAATTAAGTACTTCCTGGTATGGATACTGTACTGGTAACTCCCCACAAGAATCTGGATTGTGATGAGGGAACAGAGAAAAAAGCTCATTTAGGACCTGCACTTACGAAGGGGGTAGGCAGCTAAATATCAGGGAGTAAACATTCTGAGAATAAAAACAGCTGGAGCTTGTTAAGATAATTACACAGGGGAAAGGATAATGTACTGGGAACTCCTCAGAAGAATCTGATTTGTGGTGAGGGGAGAGAGATAAAACTCATTTAGGAAAGACATGACATGCTGCGTAGGTAGCTGTTTATCAGTAAATATCTCCACTGAGATTAAGAAAAGCAGTAGCTTAATAAATTAAGTACTTCCTGGTATGGTTACTGTACTGGTAACTCCCCAAAAGAATCTGGATTGTGGTGAGGGAACAGAGAAAAAAGCTGATTTAGGATTGCACTTACGAAGGGGGTAGGCAGCTGTATATCAGGGAGTAAACCTTCTGAGAATAAAAACAGCTGGGAGCTTGTTAAGGTAATTACACAGGGAAAGGATAATGTACTGGGAACTCCTCAGAAGAATCTGATTTGTGGTGAGGGGAGAGAGATAAAAGCTCATTTAGGAACGACATGACATGCTGCGTAGGTAGCTGTTTATCAGTAAATATCTCCACTGAGATTAAGAAAATCAGTAGCTTAATAAATTAAGTACTTCCTGGTATGGTTACTGTACTGGTAACTCCCCAAAAGAATCTGGATTGTCTTGAGTAATCAGCTTCGGAGAATAAAAACAGCTGGAGCTTGTTAAGGTAATTACACAGGGGAAAGGATAATGTACTGGGAACTCCTCAGAAGAATCTGATTTGTGGTGAGGGGAGAGAGATAAAAGCTCATTTAGGAACGACATGAACATGCTGCGTAGGTAGCTGTTTATCAGTAAATATCTCCACTGAGATTAAGAAAAGCAGTAGCTTAATAAATTAAGTACTTCCTGGTATAGTTACTGTACTGGTAACTCCCCAAAAGAATCTGGATTGTGGTGAGCGGAACAGAGAAAAAAGCTCATTTAGGACCTGCACTTACGAAGGGGGTAGGCAGCTGTATATCAGGGAGTAAACCTTCTGAGAATAAAAACAGCTGGAGCTTGTTAAGGTAATTACACAGGGGAAAGGATAATGTACTGGGAACTCCTCAGAAGAATCTGATTTGTGGTGAGGGGAGAGAGATAAAAGCTCATTTAGGAACGACATGAACATGCTGCGTAGGTAGCTGTTTATCAGTAAATATCTCCACTGAGATTAAGAAAAGCAGTAGCTTAATAAATTAAGTACTTCCTGGTATGGTTACTGTACTGGTAATTCCCCAAAAGAATCTGGATTGTGGTGAGGGAACAGAGAAAAAAGCTCATTTAGGACCTGCACTTACGAAGGGGGTAGGCAGCTGTATATCAGGGAGTAAACCTTCTGAGAATAAAAACAGCTGGAGCTTGTTAAGGTAATTACACAGGGGAAAGGATAATGTACTGGGAACTCCTCAGAAGAATCTGATTTGTGGTGAGGGGAGAGAGATAAAAGCTCATTTAGGAACGACATGAACATGCTGCGTAGGTAGCTGTTTATCAGTAAATATCTCCACTGAGATTAAGAAAAGCAGTAGCTTAATAAATTAAGTACTTCCTGGTATGATTACTGTACTGGTAACTCCCCAAAAGAATCTGGATTGTGGTGAGGGAACAGAGAAAAAAGCTCATTTAGGACCTGCACTTACGAAGGGGGTAGGCAGCTGTATATCAGGGAGTAAACCTTCTGAGAATAAAAACAGCTGGAGCTTGTTAAGGTAATTACACAGGGGAAAGGATAATGTACTGGGACTCCTCAGAAGAATCTGATTTGTGGTGAGGGGAGAGAGATAAAAGCTCATTTAGGAACGACATGAACATGCTGCGTAGGTAGCTGTTTATCAGTAAATATCTCCACTGAGATTAAGAAAAGCAGTAGCTTAATAAATTAAGTACTTCCTGGTATGGTTACTGTACTGGTAACTCCCCAAAAGAATCTGGATTGTGGTGAGGGAACAGAGAAAAAAGCTCATTTAGGACCTGCACTTACGAAGGGGGTAGGCAGCTGTATATCAGGGAGTAAACCTTCTGAGAATAAAAACAGCTGGAGCTTGTTAAGGTAATTACACAGGGGAAAGGATAATGTACTGGGAACTCCTCAGAAGAATCTGATTTGTGGTGAGGGGAGAGAGATAAAAGCTCATTTAGGAACGACATGAACATGCTGCGTAGGTAGCTGTTTATCAGTAAATATCTCCACTGAGATTAAGAAAAGCAGTAGCTTAATAAATTAAGTACTTCCTGGTATGGTTACTGTACTGGTAACTCCCCAAAAGAATCTGGATTGTGGTGAGGGAACAGAGAAAAAAGCTCATTTAGGACCTGCACTTACGAAGGGGGTAGGCAGCTGTATATCAAGTAAACCTTCTGAGAATAAAAACAGCTGGAGCTTGTTAAGGTAATTACACAGGGGAAAGGATAATGTACTGGGAACTCCTCAGAAGAATCTGATTTGTGGTGAGGGGAGAGAGATAAAAGCTCATTTAGGAACGACATGAACATGCTGCGTAGGTAGCTGTTTATCAGTAAATATCTCCACTGAGATTAAGAAAAGCAGTAGCTTAATAAATTAAGTACTTCCTGGTATGGTTACTGTACTGGTAACTCCCCAAAAGAATCTGGATTGTGGTGAGGGAACAGAGAAAAAAGCTCATTTAGGACCTGCACTTACGAAGGGGGTAGGCAGCTGTATATCAGGGAGTAAACCTTCTGAGAATAAAAACAGCTGGAGCTTGTTAAGGTAATTACACAGGGGAAAGGATAATGTACTGGGAACTCCTCAGAAGAATCTGATTTGTGGTGAGGGGAGAGAGATAAAAGCTCATTTAGGAACGACATGAACATGCTGCGTAGGTAGCTGTTTATCAGTAAATATCTCCACTGAGATTAAGAAAAGCAGTAGCTTAATAAATTAAGTACTTCCTGGTATGGTTACTGTACTGGTAACTCCCCAAAAGAATCTGGATTGTGGTGAGGGAACAGAGAAAAAAGCTCATTTAGGACCTGCACTTACGAAGGGGTAGGCAGCTGTATATCAGGGAATAAACCTTCTGAGAATAAAAACAGCTGGAGCTTGTTAAGGTAATTACACAGGGGAAAGGATAATGTACTGGGAACTCCTCAGAAGAATCTGATTTGTGGTGAGGGGAGAGAGATAAAAGCTCATTTAGGAACGACATGAACATGCTGCGTAGGTAGCTGTTTATCAGTAAATATCTCCACTGAGATTAAGAAAAGCAGTAGCTTAATAAATTAAGTACTTCCTGGTATGGTTACTGTACTGGTAACTCCCCAAAAGAATCTGGATTGTGGTGAGGGAACAGAGAAAAAAGCTCATTTAGGACCTGCACTTACGAAGGGGGTAGGCAGCTGTATATCAGGGAGTAAACCTTCTGAGAATAAAAACAGCTGGAGCTTGTTAAGGTAATTACACAGGGGAAAGGATAATGTACTGGGAACTCCTCAGAAGAATCTGATTTGTGGTGAGGGGAGAGAGATAAAAGCTCATTTAGGAACGACATGAACATGCTGCGTAGGTAGCTGTTTATCAGTAAATATCTCCACTGAGATTAAGAAAAGCAGTAGCTTAATAAATTAAGTACTTCCTGGTATGGTTACTGTACTGGTAACTCCCCAAAGAATCTGGATTGTGGTGAGGGAACAGAGAAAAAAGCTCATTTAGGACCTGCACTTACGAAGGGGTAGGCAGCTGTATATCAGGGAGTAAACCTTCTGAGAATAAAAACAGCTGGAGCTTGTTAAGGTAATTACACAGGGAAAGGATAATGTACTGGGAACTCCTCAGAAGAATCTGATTTGTGGTGAGGGGAGAGAGATAAAAGCTCATTTAGGAACGACATGAACATGCTGCGTAGGTAGCTGTTTATCAGTAAATATCTCCACTGAGATTAAGAAAAGCAGTAGCTTAATAAATTAAGTACTTCCTGGTATGGTTACTCTACTGGTAACTCCCCAAAAGAATCTGGATTGTTGAGGGAACAGAGAAAAAAGCTCATTTAGGACCTGCACTTACGAAGGGGGTAGGCAGCTGTATATCAGGGAGTAAACCTTCTGAGAATAAAAACAGCTGGAGCTTGTTAAGGTAATTACACAGGGAAAGGATAATGTACTGGGAACTCCTCAGAAGAATCTGATTTTGGTGAGGGGAGAGAGATAAAAGCTCATTTAGGAACGACATGAACATGCTGCGTAGGTAGCTGTTTATCAGTAAATATCTCCACTGAGATTAAGAAAAGCAGTAGCTTAATAAATTAAGTACTTCCTGGTATGGTTACTGTACTGGTAACTCCCCAAAAGAATCTGGATTGTGGTGAGGGAACAGAGAAAAAAGCTCATTTAGGACCTGCACTTACGAAGGGGGTAGGCAGCTGTATATCAGGGAGTAAACCTTCTGAGAATAAAAACAGCTGGAGCTTGTTAAGGTAATTACACAGGGGAAAGGATAATGTACTGGGAACTCCTCAGAAGAATCTGATTTGTGGTGAGGGGAGAGAGATAAAAGCTCATTTAGGAACGACATGAACATGCTGCGTAGGTAGCTGTTTATCAGTAAATATCTCCACTGAGATTAAGAAAAGCAGTAGCTTAATAAATTAAGTACTTCCTGGTATGGTTACTGTACTGGTAACTCCCCAAAAGAATCTGGATTGTGGTGAGGGAACAGAGAAAAAAGCTCATTTAGGACCTGCACTTACGAAGGGGGTAGGCAGCTGTATATCAGGGAGTAAAACCTTCTGAGAATAAAAACAGCTGGAGCTTGTTAAGGTAATTACACAGGGGAAAGGATAATGTACTGGGAACTCCTCAGAAGAATCTGATTTGTGGTGAGGGGAGAGAGATAAAAGCTCATTTAGGAACGACATGAACATGCTGCGTAGGTAGCTGTTTATCAGTAAATATCTCCACTGAGATTAAGAAAAGCAGTAGCTTAATAAATTAAGTACTTCCTGGTATGGTTACTGTACTGGTAACTCCCCAAAAGAATCTGGATTGTGGTGAGGGAACAGAGAAAAAAGCTCATTTAGGACCTGCACTTACGAAGGGGGTAGGCAGCTGTATATCAGGGAGTAAATCTTCTGAGAATAAAAACAGCTGGAGCTTGTTAAGGTAATTACACAGGGGAAAGGATAATGTACTGGGAACTCCTCAGAAGAATCTGATTTGTGGTGAGGGGAGAGAGATAAAAGCTCATTTAGGAACGACATGAACATGCTGCGTAGGTAGCTGTTTATCAGTAAATATCTCCACTGAGATTAAGAAAAGCAGTAGCTTAATAAATTAAGTACTTCCTGGTATGGTTACTGTACTGGTAACTCCCCAAAAGAATCTGGATTGTGGTGAGGGAACAGAGAAAAAAGCTCATTTAGGACCTGCACTTACGAAGGGGGTAGGCAGCTGTATATCAGGGAGTAAACCTTCTGAGAATAAAAACAGCTGGAGCTTGTTAAGGTAATTACACAGGGGAAAGGATAATGTACTGGGAACTCCTCAGAAGAATCTGATTTGTGGTGAGGGGAGAGAGATAAAAGCTCATTTAGGAACGACATGAACATGCTGCGTTCGTAGCTGTTTATCAGTAAATATCTCCACTGAGATTAAGAAAAGCAGTAGCTTAATAAATTTAGTACTTCCTGCTATGAATACTCTACTGGTAACTCTCCAAAAGATCTGGATTGTGGTGAGGGAACAGAGAAAAAAGCTCATTTAGGACCTGCACTTACGAAGGGGGAAGGCAGGTGTATACCAGGGAGTAAACCTTCTGAGAATAAAAACAGCTGGAGCTTGTTAAGGTAATTACACAGGGAAAGGATAATGTACTGGGAACTCCTGAGAAGAATCTGATTCGTGGTGAGGGGAGAGAGATAAAAGCTCATTTAGGAACGACATGAACATGCTGCGTAGGTAGCTGTTTATCAGTAAATATCTCCACTGAGATTAAGAAAAGCAGTAGCTTAATAAATTAAGTACTTCCTGGTATGGTTACTGTACTGGTAACTCCCAAAAGAATCTGGATTGTGGTGAGGGAACAGAGAAAAAAGCTCATTTAGGACCTGCACTTACGAAGGGGGTAGGCAGCTGTATATCAGGGAGTAAACCTTCTGAGAATAAAAACAGCTGGAGCTTGTTAAGGTAATTACACAGGGGAAAGGATAATGTACTGGGAACTCCTCAGAAGAATCTGATTTGTGGTGAGGGGAGAGAGATAAAAGCTCATTTAGGAACGACATGAACATGCTGCGTAGGTAGCTGTTTATCAGTAAATATCTCCACTGAGATTAAGAAAAGCAGTAGCTTAATAAATTAAGTACTTCCTGGTATGGATACTGTACTGGTAACTCCCCAAAAGAATCTGGATTGTGGTGAGGGAACAGAGAAAAAAGCTCATTTAGGACCTGCACTTACGAAGGGGGTAGGCAGCTGTATATCAGGGAGTAAACCTTCTGAGAATAAAAACAGCTGGAGCTTGTTAAGGTAATTACACAGGGGAAAGGATAATGTACTGGGAACTCCTCAGAAGAATCTGATTTGTGGTGAGGGGAGAGAGATAAAAGCTCATTTAGGAACGACATGACATGCTGCGTAGGTAGCTGTTTATCAGTAAATATCTCCACTGAGATTAAGAAAAGCAGTAGCTTAATAAATTAAGTACTTCCTGGTATGGTTACTGTACTGGTAACTCCCCAAAAGAATCTGGATTGTGGTGAGGGAACAGAGAAAAAAGCTCATTTAGGACCTGCACTTACGAAGGGGGTAGGCAGCTGTATATCAGGGAGTAAACCTTCTGAGAATAAAAACAGCTGGGAGCTTGTTAAGGTAATTACACAGGGGAAAGGATAATGTACTGGGAACTCCTCAGAAGAATCTGATTTGTGGTGAGGGGAGAGAGATAAAAGCTCATTTAGGAACGACATGAACATGCTGCGTAGGTAGCTGTTTATCAGTAAATATCTCCACTGAGATTAAGAAAAGCAGTAGCTTAATAAATTAAGTACTTCCTGGTATGGTTACTGTACTGGTAACTCCCCAAAAGAATCTGGATTGTGGTGAGGGAACTCATTTAGAGTACGATCCTTATATCGGAGAATAAAAACAGCTGGAGCTTGTTAAGGTAATTACACAGGGGAAAGGATAATGTACTGGGAACTCCTCAGAAGAATCTGATTTGTGGTGAGGGGAGAGAGATAAAAGCTCATTTAGGAACGACATGAACATGCTGCGTAGGTAGCTGTTTATCAGTAAATATCTCCACTGAGATTAAGAAAAGCAGTAGCTTAATAAATTAAGTACTTCCTGGTATGTTACTGTACTGGTAACTCCCCAAAAGAATCTGGATTGTGGTGAGGGAACAGAGAAAAAAGCTCATTTAGGACCTGCACTTACGAAGGGGGTAGGCAGCTGTATATCAGGGAGTAAACCTTCTGAGAATAAAAACAGCTGGAGCTTGTTAAGGTAATTACACAGGGGAAAGGATAATGTACTGGGAACTCCTCAGAAGAATCTGATTTGTGGTGAGGGGAGAGAGATAAAAGCTCATTTAGGAACGACATGAACATGCTGCGTAGGTAGCTGTTTATCAGTAAATATCTCCACTGAGATTAAGAAAAGCAGTAGCTTAATAAATTAAGTACTTCCTGGTATGGTTACTGTACTGGTAATTCCCCAAAAGAATCTGGATTGTGGTGAGGGAACAGAGAAAAAAGCTCATTTAGGACCTGCACTTACGAAGGGGGTAGGCAGCTGTATATCAGGGAGTAAACCTTCTGAGAATAAAAACAGCTGGAGCTTGTTAAGGTAATTACACAGGGGAAAGGATAATGTACTGGGAACTCCTCAGAAGAATCTGATTTGTGGTGAGGGGAGAGAGATAAAAGCTCATTTAGGAACGACATGAACATGCTGCGTAGGTAGCTGTTTATCAGTAAATATCTCCACTGAGATTAAGAAAAGCAGTAGCTTAATAAATTAAGTACTTCCTGGTATGATTACTGTACTGGTAACTCCCCAAAAGAATCTGGATTGTGGTGAGGGAACAGAGAAAAAAGCTCATTTAGGACCTGCACTTACGAAGGGGGTAGGCAGCTGTATATCAGGGAGTAAACCTTCTGAAATAAAAACAGCTGGAGCTTGTTAAGGTAATTACACAGGGGAAAGGATAATGTACTGGGAACTCCTCAGAAGAATCTGATTTGTGGTGAGGGGAGAGAGATAAAAGCTCATTTAGGAACGACATGAACATGCTGCGTAGGTAGCTGTTTATCAGTAAATATCTCCACTGAGATTAAGAAAAGCAGTAGCTTAATAAATTAAGTACTTCCTGGTATGGTTACTGTACTGGTAACTCCCCAAAAGAATCTGGATTGTGGTGAGGGAACAGAGAAAAAAGCTCATTTAGGACCTGCACTTACGAAGGGGGTAGGCAGCTGTATATCAGGGAGTAAACCTTCTGAGAATAAAAACAGCTGGAGCTTGTTAAGGTAATTACACAGGGGAAAGGATAATGTACTGGGAACTCCTCAGAAGAATCTGATTTGTGGTGAGGGGAGAGAGATAAAAGCTCATTTAGGAACGACATGAACATGCTGCGTAGGTAGCTGTTTATCAGTAAATATCTCCACTGAGATTAAGAAAAGCAGTAGCTTAATAAATTAAGTACTTCCTGGTATGGTTACTGTACTGGTAACTCCCCAAAAGAATCTGGATTGTGGTGAGGGAACAGAGAAAAAAGCTCATTTAGGACCTGCACTTACGAAGGGGGTAGGCAGCTGTATATCAGGGAGTAAACCTTCTGAGAATAAAAACAGCTGGAGCTTGTTAAGGTAATTACACAGGGGAAAGGATAATGTACTGGGAACTCCTCAGAAGAATCTGATTTTGGTGAGGGGAGAGAGATAAAAGCTCATTTAGGAACGACATGAACATGCTGCGTACGTAGCTGTTTATCAGTAAATATCTCCACTGAGATTAAGAAAAGCAGTAGCTTAATAAATTAAGTACTTCCTGTATGGTTACTGTACTGGTAACTCCCCAAAAGAATCTGGATTGTGGTGAGGGAACAGAGAAAAAAGCTCATTTAGGACCTGCACTTACGAAGGGGGTAGGCAGTTGTATATCAGGGAGTAAACCTTCTGAGAATAAAAACAGCTGGAGCTTGTAAGGTAATTACACAGGGGAAAGGATAATGTACTGGGAACTCCTCAGAAGAATCTGATTTGTGGTGAGGGGAGAGAGATAAAAGCTCATTTAGGAACGACATGAACATGCTGCGTAGGTAGCTGTTTATCAGTAAATATCTCCACTGAGATTAAGAAAAGCAGTAGCTTAATAAATTAAGTACTTCCTGGTATGGTTACTGTACTGGTAACTCCCCAAAAGAATCTGGAATGTGGTGAGGGAACAGAGAAAAAAGCTCATTTAGGACCTGCACTTACGAAGGGGTAGGCAGCTGTATATCAGGGAATAAACCTTCTGAGAATAAAAACAGCTGGACCTTGTTAAGGTAATTACACAGGGGAAAGGATAATGTACTGGGAACTCCTCAGAAGAATCTGATTTGTGGTGAGGGGAGAGAGATAAAAGCTCATTTAGGAACGACATGAACATGCTGCGTAGGTAGCTGTTTATCAGTAAATATCTCCACTGAGATTAAGAAAAGCAGTAGCTTAATAAATTAAGTACTTCCTGGTATGGTTACTGTACTGGTAACTCCCCAAAAGAATCTGGATTGTGGTGAGGGAACAGAGAAAAAAGCTCATTTAGGACCTGCACTTATGAAGGGGGTAGGCAGCTGTATATCAGGGAGTAAACCTTCTGAGAATAAAAACAGCTGGAGCTTGTTAAGGTAATTACACAGGGGAAAGGATAATGTACTGGGAACTCCTCAGAAGAATCTGATTTGTGGTGAGGGGAGAGAGATAAAAGCTCATTTAGGAACGACATGAACATGCTGCGTAGGTAGCTGTTTATCAGTAAATATCTCCACTGAGATTAAGAAAAGCAGTAGCTTAATAAATTAAGTACTTCCTGGTATGGTTACTGTACTGGTAACTCCCCAAAAGAATCTGGATTGTGGTGAGGGAACAGAGAAAAAAGCTCATTTAGGACCTGCACTTACGAAGGGGTAGGCAGCTGTATATCAGGGAGTAAACCTTCTGAGAATAAAAACAGCTGGAGCTTGTTAAGGTAATTACACAGGGGAAAGGATAATGTACTGGGAACTCCTCAGAAGAATCTGATTTGTGGTGAGGGGAGAGAGATAAAAGCTCATTTAGGAACGACATGAACATGCTGCGTAGGTAGCTGTTTATCAGTAAATATCTCCACTGAGATTAAGAAAAGCAGTAGCTTAATAAATTAAGTACTTCCTGGTATGGTTACTCTACTGGTAACTCCCCAAAAGAATCTGGATTGTTGAGGGAACAGAGAAAAAAGCTCATTTAGGACCTGCACTTACGAAGGGTAGGCAGCTGTATATCAGGGAATAAACCTTCTGAGAATAAAAACAGCTGGAGCTTGTTAAGGTAATTACACAGGGAAAGGATAATGTACTGGGAACTCCTCAGAAGAATCTGATTTTTGGTGAGGGGAGAGAGATAAAAGCTCATTTAGGAACGACATGAACATGCTGCGTAGGTAGCTGTTTATCAGTAAATATCTCCACTGAGATTAAGAAAAGCAGTAGCTTAATAAATTAAGTACTTCCTGGTATGGTTACTGTACTGGTAACTCCCCAAAAGAATCTGGATTGTGGTGAGGGAACAGAGAAAAAAGCTCATTTAGGACCTGCACTTACGAAGGGGGTAGGCAGCTGTATATCAGGGAGTAAACCTTCTGAGAATAAAAACAGCTGGAGCTTGTTAAGGTAATTACACAGGGGAAAGGATAATGTACTGGGAACTCCTCAGAAGAATCTGATTTGTGGTGAGGGGAGAGAGATAAAAGCTCATTTAGGAACGACATGAACATGCTGCGTAGGTAGCTGTTTATCAGTAAATATCTCCACTGAGATTAAGAAAAGCAGTAGCTTAATAAATTAAGTACTTCCTGGTATGGTTACTGTACTGGTAACTCCCCAAAAGAATCTGGATTGTGGTGAGGGAACAGAGAAAAATGCTCATTTAGGACCTGCACATACGAAGGGGGTAGGCAGCTGTATATCAGGGAGTAAAACCTTCTGAGAATAAAAACAGCTGGAGCTTGTTAAGGTAATTACACAGGGGAAAGGATAATGTACTGGGAACTCCTCAGAAGAATCTGATTTGTGGTGAGGGGAGAGAGATAAAAGCTCATTTAGGAACGACATGAACATGCTGCGTAGGTAGCTGTTTATCAGTAAATATCTCCACTGAGATTAAGAAAAGCAGTAGCTTAATAAATTAAGTACTTCCTGGTATGGTTACTGTACTGGTAACTCCCCAAAAGAATCTGGATTGTGGTGAGGGAACAGAGAAAAAAGCTCATTTAGGACCTGCACTTACGAAGGGGGTAGGCAGCTGTATATCAGGGAGTAAACCTTCTGAGAATAAAAACAGCTGGAGCTTGTTAAGGTAATTACACAGGGGAAAGGATAATGTACTGGGAACTCCTCAGAAGAATCTGATTTGTGGTGAGGGGAGAGAGATAAAAGCTCATTTAGGAACGACATGAACATGCTGCGTAGGTAGCTGTTTATCAGTAAATATCTCCACTGAGATTAAGAAAAGCAGTAGCTTAATAAATTAAGTACTTCCTGGTATGGTTACTGTACTGGTAACTCCCCAAAAGAATCTGGATTGTGGTGAGGGAACAGAGAAAAAAGCTCATTTAGGACCTGCACTTACGAAGGGGGTAGGCAGCTGTATATCAGGGAGTAAACCTTCTGAGAATAAAAACAGCTGGAGCTTGTTAAGGTAATTACACAGGGGAAAGGATAATGTACTGGGAACTCCTCAGAAGAATCTGATTTGTGGTGAGGGGAGAGAGATAAAAGCTCATTTAGGAACGACATGAACATGCTGCGTTCGTAGCTGTTTATCAGTAAATATCTCCACTGAGATTAAGAAAAGCAGTAGCTTAATAAATTTAGTACTTCCTGCTATGAATACTCTACTGGTAACTCTCCAAAAGATTCTGGATTGTGGTGAGGGAACAGAGAAAAAAGCTCATTTAGGACCTGCACTTACGAAGGGGGAAGGCAGGTGTATACCAGGGAGTAAACCTTCTGAGAATAAAAACAGCTGGAGCTTGTTAAGGTAATTACACAGGCGAAAGGATAATGTACTGGGAACTCCTGAGAAGAATCTGATTCGTGGTGAGGGGAGAGAGATAAAAGCTCATTTAGGAACGACATGAACATGCTGCGTAGGTAGCTGTTTATCAGTAAATATCTCCACTGAGATTAAGAAAAGCAGTAGCTTAATAAATTAAGTACTGCCTGGTATGGTTACTGTACTGGTAACAACCCAAAAGAATCTGGATTGTGGTGAGGGAACAGAGAAAAAAGCTCATTTAGGACCTGCACTTACGAAGGGGGTAGGCAGCTGTATATCAGGGAGTAAACCTTCTGAGAATAAAAACAGCTGGAGCTTGTTAAGGTAATTACACAGGGGAAAGGATAATGTACTGGGAACTCCTCAGAAGAATCTGATTTGTGGTGAGGGGAGAGAGATAAAAGCTCATTTAGGATCGACATGAACATGCTGCGTTCGTAGCTGTTTATCAGTAAATATCTCCACTGAGATTAAGAAAAGCAGTAGCTTAATAAATTAGTACTTCCTGGTATGAATACTGTACTGGTAACTCCCCAAAAGAATCTGGATTGTGGTGAGGGAACAGAGAAAAAAGCTCATTTAGGACCTGCACTTACGAAGGGGGAAGGCAGCTGTATACAGGGAGTAAACCTTCTGAGAATAAAAACAGCTGGAGCTTGTTAAGGTAATTACACAGGGGAAAGGATAATGTACTGGGAACTCCTCAGAAGAATCTGATTTGTGGTGAGGGGAGAGAGATAAAAGCTCATTTAGGAACGACATGAACATGCTGCGTAGGTAGCTGTTTATCAGTAAATATCTCCACTGAGATTAAGAAAAGCAGTAGCTTAATAAATTAAGTACTTCCTGGTATGGTTACTGTACTGGTAACTCCCCAAAAGAATCTGGATTGTGGTGAGGGAACAGAGAAAAAAGCTCATTTAGGACCTGCACTTACGAAGGGGGTAGGCAGCTGTATATCAGGGAGTAAACCTTCTGAGAATAAAAACAGCTGGAGCTTGTTAAGGTAATTACACAGGGGAAAGGATAATGTACTGGGAACTCCTCAGAAGAATCTGATTTGTGGTGAGGGGAGAGAGATAAAAGCTCATTTAGGAACGACATGAACATGCTGCGTAGGTAGCTGTTTATCAGTAAATATCTCCACTGAGATTAAGAAAAGCAGTAGCTTAATAAATTAAGTACTTCCTGGTATGGTTACTGTACTGGTAACTCCCCAAAAGAATCTGGATTGTGGTGAGGGAACAGAAAAAAGCTCATTTAGTACCTGCAATTACGAAGGGGTAGGCAGCTGTATATCAGGGAGTAAACCTTCTGAGAATAAAAACAGCTGGAGCTTGTTAAGGTAATTACACAGGGGAAAGGATAATGTACTGGGAACTCCTCAGAAGAATCTGATTTTGGTGAGGGGAGAGAGATAAAAGCTCATTTAGGAACGACATGAACATGCTGCGTAGGTAGCTGTTTATCAGTAAATATCTCCACTGAGATTAAGAAAAGCAGTAGCTTAATAAATTAAGTACTTCCTGGTATGGTTACTGTACTGGTAACTCCCCAAAAGAATCTGGATTGTGGTGAGGGAACAGAGAAAAAATCTCATTTAGGACCTGCACTTACGAAGGGGGTAGGCAGTTGTATATCAGGGAGTAAACCTTCTGAGAATAAAAACAGCTGGAGCTTGTAAGGTAATTACACAGGGGAAAGGATAATGTACTGGGAACTCCTCAGAAGAATCTGATTTGTGGTGAGGGGAGAGAGATAAAAGCTCATTTAGGAACGACATGAACATGCTGCGTAGGTAGCTGTTTATCAGTAAATATCTCCACTGAGATTAAGAAAAGCAGTAGCTTAATAAATTAAGTACTTCCTGGTATGGTTACTGTACTGGTAACTCCCCAAAAGAATCTGGATTGTGGTGAGGGAACAGAGAAAAAAGCTCATTTAGGACCTGCACTTACGAAGGGGGTAGGCAGCTGTATATCAGGGAGTAAACCTTCTGAGAATAAAAAATGCTAGAGCTTGTTAAGGTAATTACACAGGGGAAAGGATAATGTACTGGGAACTCCTCAGAAGAATCTGATTTGTGGTGAGGGGAGAGAGATAAAAGCTCATTTAGGAACGACATGAACATGCTGCGTAGGTAGCTGTTTATCAGTAAATATCTCCACTGAGATTAAGAAAAGCAGTAGCTTAATAAAGTACTTCCTGGTATGGTTACTGTACTGGTAACTCCCCAAAAGAATCTGGATTGTGGTGAGGGAACCGAGAAAAAAGCTCATTTAGGACCTGCACTTACGTTGGGGTAGGCAGCTATATCAGGGAGTAAACCTTCTGAGAATAAAAACAGCTGGAGCTTGTTAAGGTAATTACACAGGGGAAAGGATAATGTACTGGGAACTCCTCAGAAGAATCTGATTTGTGGTGAGGGGAGAGAGATAAAAGCTCATTTAGGAACGACATGAACATGCTGCGTAGGTAGATGTTTATCAGTAAATATCTCCACTGAGATTAAGAAAAGCAGTAGCTTAATAAATTAAGTACTTCCTGGTATGGTTACTGTACTGGTAACTCCCCAAAAGAATCTGGATTGTGGTGAGGGAACAGAGAAAAAAGCTCATTTAGGACCTGCACTTACGAAGGGGGTAGGCAGCTGTATATCAGGGAGTAAACCTTCTGAGAATAAAAACAGCTGGAGCTTGTTAAGGTAATTACACAGGGGAAAGGATAATGTACTGGGAACTCCTCAGAAGAATCTGATTTGTGGTGAGGGGAGAGAGATAAAAGCTCATTTAGGAACGACATGACATGCTGCGTAGGTAGCTGTTTATCAGTAAATATCTCCACTGAGATTAAGAAAAGCAGTAGCTTAATAAATTAAGTACTTCCTGGTATGGTTACTGTACTGGTAACTCCCCAAAAGAATCTGGATTGTGGTGAGGGAACAGAGAAAAAAGCTCATTTAGGACCTGCACTTACGAAGGGGTAGGCAGCTATATCAGGGAGTAAACCTTCTGAGAATAAAAACAGCTGGAGCTTGTTAAGGTAATTACACAGGGGAAAGGATAATGTACTGGGAACTCCTCAGAAGAATCTGATTTGTGGTGAGGGGAGAGAGATAAAAGCTCATTTAGGAACGACATGAACATGCTGCGTAGGTAGCTGTTTATCAGTAAATATCTCCACTGAGATTAAGAAAAGCAGTAGCTTAATAAATTAAGTACTTCCTGGTATGGTTACTGTACTGGTAACTCCCCAAAAGAATCTGGATTGTGGTGAGGGAACAGAGAAAAAAGCTCATTTAGGACCTGCACTTACGAAGGGGGTAGGCAGCTGTATATCAGGGAGTAAACCTTCTGAGAATAAAAACAGCTGGAGCTTGTTAAGGTAATTACACAGGGGAAAGGATAATGTACTGGGAACTCCTCAGAAGAATCTGATTTGTGGTGAGGGGAGAGAGATAAAAGCTCATTTAGGAACGACATGAACATGCTGCGTAGGTAGCTGTTTATCAGTAAATATCTCCACTGAGATTAAGAAAAGCAGTAGCTTAATAAATTAAGTACTTCCTGGTATGGTTACTGTACTGGTAACTCCCCAAAAGAATCTGGATTGTGGTGAGGGAACAGAGAAAAAAGCTCATTTAGGACCTGCACTTACGAAGGGGGTAGGCAGCTGTATATCAGGGAGTAAACCTTCTGAGAATAAAAACAGCTGGAGCTTGTTAAGGTAATTACACAGGGGAAAGGATAATGTACTGGGAACTCCTCAGAAGAATCTGATTTGTGGTGAGGGGAGAGAGATAAAAGCTCATTTAGGAACGACATGAACATGCTGCGTAGGTAGCTGTTTATCAGTAAATATCTCCACTGAGATTAAGAAAAGCAGTAGCTTAATAAATTAAGTACTTCCTGGTATGGTTACTGTACTGGTAACTCCCCAAAAGAATCTGGATTGTGGTGAGGGAACAGAGAAAAAAGCTCATTTAGGACCTGCACTTACGAAGGGGGTAGGCAGCTGTATATCAGGGAGTAAACCTTCTGAGAATAAAAACAGCTGGAGCTTGTTAAGGTAATTACACAGGGGAAAGGATAATGTACTGGGAACTCCTCAGAAGAATCTGATTTGTGGTGAGGGGAGAGAGATAAAAGCTCATTTAGGAACGACATGAACATGCTGCGTAGGTAGCTGTTTATCAGTAAATATCTCCACTGAGATTAAGAAAAGCAGTAGCTTAATAAATTAAGTACTTCCTGGTATGGTTACTGTACTGGTAACTCCCCAAAAGAATCTGGATTGTGGTGAGGGAACAGAGAAAAAAGCTCATTTAGGACCTGCACTTACGAAGGGGGTAGGCAGCTGTATATCAGGGAGTAAACCTTCTGAGAATAAAAACAGCTGGAGCTTGTTAAGGTAATTACACAGGGGAAAGGATAATGTACTGGGAACTCCTCAGAAGAATCTGATTTGTGGTGAGGGGAGAGAGATAAAAGCTCATTTAGGAACGACATGAACATGCTGCGTTCGTAGCTGTTTATCAGTAAATATCTCCACTGAGATTAAGAAAAGCAGTAGCTTAATAAATTTAAGTACTTCCTGGTATGGTACTCTACTGGTAACTCCCAAAAGAATCTGGATTGTGGTGAGGGAACAGAGAAAAAAGCTCATTTAGGACCTGCACTTACGAAGGGGGAAGGCAGGTGTATACCAGGGAGTAAACCTTCTGAGAATAAAAACAGCTGGAGCTTGTTAAGGTAATTACACAGGCGAAAGGATAATGTACTGGGAACTCCTGAGAAGAATCTGATTCGTGGTGAGGGGAGAGAGATAAAAGCTCATTTAGGAACGACATGAACATGCTGCGTAGGTAGCTGTTTATCAGTAAATATCTCCACTGAGATTAAGAAAAGCAGTAGCTTAATAAATTAAGTACTTCCTGGTATGGTTACTGTACTGGTAACTCCCAAAAGAATCTGGATTGTGGTGAGGGAACAGAGAAAAAAGCTCATTTAGGACCTGCACTTACGAAGGGGGTAGGCAGCTGTATATCAGGGAGTAAACCTTCTGAGAATAAAAACAGCTGGAGCTTGTTAAGGTAATTACACAGGGGAAAGGATAATGTACTGGGAACTCCTCAGAAGAATCTGATTTGTGGTGAGGGGAGAGAGATAAAAGCTCATTTAGGATCGACATGAACATGCTGCGTTCGTAGCTGTTTATCAGTAAATATCTCCACTGAGATTAAGAAAAGCAGTAGCTTAATAAATTTAGTACTTCCTGCTATGAATACTCTACTGGTAACTCTCCAAAAGATTCTGGATTGTGGTGAGGGAACAGAGAAAAAAGCTCATTTAGGACCTGCACTTACGAAGGGGGAAGGCAGGTGTATACCAGGGAGTAAACCTTCTGAGAATAAAAACAGCTGGAGCTTGTTAAGGTAATTACACAGGGAAAGGATAATGTACTGGGAACTCCTGAGAAGAATCTGATTCGTGGTGAGGGGAGAGAGATAAAAGCTCATTTAGGAACGACATGAACATGCTGCGTAGGTAGCTGTTTATCAGTAAATATCTCCACTGAGATTAAGAAAAGCAGTAGCTTAATAAATTAAGTACTTCCTGGTATGGTTACTGTACTGGTAACTCCCCAAAAGAATCTGGATTGTGGTGAGGGAACAGAGAAAAAAGCTCATTTAGGACCTGCACTTACGAAGGGGGTAGGCAGCTGTATATCAGGGAGTAAACCTTCTGAGAATAAAAACAGCTGGAGCTTGTTAAGGTAATTACACAGGGGAAAGGATAATGTACTGGGAACTCCTCAGAAGAATCTGATTTGTGGTGAGGGGAGAGAGATAAAAGCTCATTTAGGAACGACATGAACATGCTGCGTTCGTAGCTGTTTATCAGTAAATATCTCCACTGAGATTAAGAAAAGCAGTAGCTTAATAAATTAAGTACTTCCTGGTATGGTTACTGTACTGGTGTCTCCCCAAAGAATCTGGATTGTGGTGAGGGAACAGAGAAAAAAGCTCATTTAGTACCTTCAATTACGAAGGGGTTAGGCAGCTGTATATCAGGGAGTAAAACTTCTGAGAATAAAAACAGCTGGAGCTTGTTAAGGTAATTACACAGGGGAAAGGATAATGTACTGGGAACTCCTCAGAAGAATCTGAATTTTGCTGAGGGGAGAGAGATAAAAGCTCATTTAGGAACGACATGAACATGCTGCGTAGGTAGCCGTTTATCAGTAAATATCTCCACTGAGATTAAGAAAAGCAGTAGCTTAATAAATTAAGTACTTCCTGGTATGGTTACTGTACTGGTAACTCCCAAAAGAATCTGGATTGTGGTGAGGGAACAGAGAAAAAATCTCATTTAGGACCTGCACTTACGAAGGGGGTAGGCAGTTGTATATCAGGGAGTAAACCTTCTGAGAATAAAAACAGCTGGAGCTTATAAATGTAATTACACAGGGGAAAGGATAATGTACTGGGAACTCCTCAGAAGAATCTGATTTGTGGTGATGGGAGAGAGATAAAAGCTCATTTAGGAACGACATGAACATGCTGCGTAGGTAGCTGTTTATCAGTAAATATCTCCACTGAGATTAAGAAAAGCAGTAGCTTAATAAATTAAGTAATTCCTGGTATGGTTACTGTACTGGTAACTCCCCAAAAGAATCTGGATTGTGGTGAGGGAACAGAGAATAAAAGCTCATTTAGGACCTGCACTTACGAAGGGGGTAGGCAGCTGTATATCAGGGAGTAAACCTTCTGAGAATAAAAAATGCTAGAGCTCGTTAAGGTAATTACACAGGGGAAAGGATAATGTACTGGGAACTCCTCAGAAGAATCTGATTTGTGGTGAGGGGAGAGAGATAAAAGCTCATTTAGGAACGACATGAACATGCTGCGTAGGTAGCTGTTTATCAGTAAATACCTCCACTGAGATAAAGAAAAGCAGTAGCTTAATAAAGTACTTCCTGGTATGGTTACTGTACTGGTAACTCCCCAAAAGAATCTGGATTTTGGGAGGGAACCGAGAAAAAAGCTCATTTAGGACCTGCACTTACGTTGGGGTAGGCAGCTATATCAGGGAGTAAACCTTCTGAGAATAAAAACAGCTGGAGCTTGTTAAGGTAATTACACAGGGGAAAGGATAATGTACTGGGAACTCCTCAGAAGAATCTGATTTGTGGTGAGGGGAGAGAGATAAAAGCTCATTCAGGAACGACATGAACATGCTGCGTAGGTAGATGTTTATCAGTAAATATCTCCACTGAGATTAAGAAAAGCAGTAGCTTAATAAATTAAGTAATTCCTGGTATGGTTACTGTACTGGTAACTCCCCAAAAGAATCTGGATTGTGGTGAGGGAACAGAGAAAAAAGCTTATTTAGGACCTGCACTTACGAAGGGGGTAGGCAGCTGTATATCAGGGAGTAAACCTTCTGAGAATAAAACCAGCTGGAGCTTGTTAAGGTAATTACACAGGGGAAAGGATAATGTACTGGGAACTCCTCAGAAGAATCTGATTTGTGGTGAGGGGAGAGAGATAAAAGCTCATTTAAGAACGACATGTACATGCTGCGTAGGTAGCTGTTTATCAGTAAATATCTCCACTGAGATTAAGAAAAGCAGTAGCTTAATAAATTAAGTACTTCCTGGTATGGTTACTGTACTGGTAACTCCCCAAAAGAATCTGGATTGTGGTGAGGGAACAGAGAAAAAAGCTCATTTAGGACCTGCACTTACGAAGGGGGTAGGCAGCTGTATATCAGGGAGTAAACCTTCTGAGAATAAAACAGCTGGAGCTTGTTAAGGTAATTACACAGGGGAAAGGATAATGTACTGGGAACTCCTCAGAAGAATCTGATTTGTGGTGAGGGGAGAGAGATAAAAGCTCATTTAGGAACGACATGACATGCTGCGTAGGTAGCTGTTTATCAGTAAATATCTCCACTGAGATTAAGAAAAGCAGTAGCTTAATAAATTAAGTACTTCCTGGTATGGTTACTGTACTGGTAACTCCCCAAAAGAATCTGGATTGTGGTGAGGGAACAGAGAAAAAGCTCATTTAGGACCTGCACTTACGTAGGGGGTAGGCAGCTGTATATCAGGGAGTAAACCTTCTGAGAATAAAAACAGCTGGAGCTTGTTAAGGTAATTACACAGGGGAAAGGATAATGTACTGGGAACTCCTCAGAAGAATCTGATTTGTGGTGAGGGGAGAGAGATAAAAGCTCATTTAGGAACGACATGAACATGCTGCGTAGGTAGCTGTTTATCAGTAAATATCTCCACTGAGATTAAGAAAAGCAGTAGCTTAATAAATTAAGTACTTCCTGGTATGGTTACTGTACTGGTAACTCCCCAAAAGAATCTGGATTGTGGTGAGGGAACAGAGAAAAAATCTCATTTAGGACCTGCACTTACGAAGGGGGTAGGCAGCTGTATATCAGGGAGTAAACCTTCTGAGAATAAAAAAGCTAGAGCTCGTTAAGGTAATTACACAGGGGAAAGGATAATGTAC
This sequence comes from Perognathus longimembris pacificus, assembly GCF_023159225.1. NCBI lineage: Eukaryota > Metazoa > Chordata > Mammalia > Rodentia > Heteromyidae > Perognathus > Perognathus longimembris. Next base: position 31,880 of record NW_025957374.1, on the reverse strand, counting down.
TGGGAACTCCTCAGAAGAATCTGATTTGTGGTGAGGGGAGAGAGATAAAAGCTCATTTAGGAACGACATGAACATGCTGCGTAGGTAGCTGTTTATCAGTAAATATCTCCACTGAGATTAAGAAAAGCAGTAGCTTAATAAAGTACTTCCTGGTATGGTTACTGTACTGGTAACTCCCCAAAAGAATCTGGATTTTGGGAGGGAACCGAGAAAAAAGCTCATTTAGGACCTGCACTTACGTTGGGGTAGGCAGCTATATCAGGGAGTAAACCTTCTGAGAATAAAAACAGCTGGAGCTTGTTAAGGTAATTACACAGGGGAAAGGATAATGTACTGGGAACTCCTCAGAAGAATCTGATTTGTGGTGAGGGGAGAGAGATAAAAGCTCATTCAGGAACGACATGAACATGCTGTGTAGGTAGATGTTTATCAGTAAATATCTCCACTGAGATTAAGAAAAGCAGTAGCTTAATAAATTAAGTAATTCCTGGTATGGTTACTGTACTGGTAACTCCCCAAAAGAATCTGGATTGTGGTGAGGGAACAGAGAAAAAAGCTTATTTAGGACCTGCACTTACGAAGGGGGTAGGCAGCTGTATATCAGGGAGTAAACCTTCTGAGAATAAAACCAGCTGGAGCTTGTTAAGGTAATTACACAGGGGAAAGGATAATGTACTGGGAACTCCTCAGAAGAATCTGATTTGTGGTGAGGGGAGAGAGATAAAAGCTCATTTAAGAACGACATGTACATGCTGCGTAGGTAGCTGTTTATCAGTAAGTATCTCCACTGAGATTAAGAAAAGCAGTAGCTTAATAAATTAAGTACTTCCTGGTATGGATACTGTACTGGTAACTCCCCACAAGAATCTGGATTGTGATGAGGGAACAGAGAAAAAAGCTCATTTAGGACCTGCACTTACGAAGGGGGTAGGCAGCTAAATATCAGGGAGTAAACATTCTGAGAATAAAAACAGCTGGAGCTTGTTAAGGTAATTACACAGGGGAAAGGATAATGTACTGGGAACTCCTCAGAAGAATCTGATTTGTGGTGAGGGGAGAGAGATAAAAGCTCATTTACGAAAGACAAGTACATGCTGCGTAGGTAGCTGTTTATCAGTAAATATCTCCACTGAGATTAAGAAAAGCAGTAGCTTAATAAATTAAGTACTTCCTGGTATGGTTACTCTACTGGTAACTCCCCAAAAGAATCTGGATTGTGGTGAGGGAACAGAGAAAAAAGCTCATTTAGGATGCACTTACGAAGGGGGTAGGCAGCTGTATATCAGGGAGTAAACCTTCTGAGAATAAAAACAGCTGGAGCTTGTTAAGGTAATTACACAGGGAAAGGATAATGTACTGGGAACTCCTCAGAAGAATCTGATTTGTGGTGAGGGGAGAGAGATAAAAGCTCATTTAGGAACGACATGACATGCTGCGTAGGTAGCTGTTTATCAGTAAATATCTCCACTGAGATTAAGAAAAGCAGTAGCTTAATAAATTAAGTACTTCCTGGTATGGTTACTCTACTGGTAACTCCCCAAAAGAATCTGGATTGTCTTGAGTAATTCTTCGGAGAATAAAAACAGCTGGAGCTTGTTAAGGTAATTACACAGGGGAAAGGATAATGTACTGGGAACTCCTAGAAGAATCTGATTTGTGGTGAGGGGAGAGAGATAAAAGCTCATTTAGGAACGACATGAACATGCTGCGTAGGTAGCTGTTTATCAGTAAATATCTCCACTGAGATTAAGAAAAGCAGTAGCTTAATAAATTAAGTACTTCCTGGTATGGTTACTGTACTGGTAACTCCCCAAAAGAATCTGGATTGTGGTGAGGGAACAGAGAAAAAAGCTCATTTAGGACCTGCACTTACGAAGGGGGTAGGCAGCTGTATATCAGGGAGTAAACCTTCTGAGAATAAAACAGCTGGAGCTTGTTAAGGTAATTACACAGGGGAAAGGATAATGTACTGGGAACTCCTCAGAAGAATCTGATTTGTGGTGAGGGGAGAGAGATAAAAGCTCATTTAAGAACGACATGTACATGCTGCGTAGGTAGCTGTTTATCAGTAAGTATCTCCACTGAGATTAAGAAAAGCAGTAGCTTAATAAATTAAGTACTTCCTGGTATGGTTACTGTACTGGTAACTCCCCAAAGAATCTGGATTGTGATGAGGGAACAGAGAAAAAAGCTCATTTAGGACCTGCACTTACGAAGGGGGTAGGCAGCTAAATATCAGGGAGTAAACATTCTGAGAATAAAAACAACTGGAGCTTGTTAAGATAATTACACAGGGGAAAGGATAATGAACTGCGAACTCCTCAGAAGAATCTGATTTGTGGTGAGGGGAGAGAGATAAAACTCATTTACGAAAGACAAGTACATGCTGCGTAGGTAGCTGTTTATCAGTAAATATCTCCACTGAGATTAAGAAAGCAGTAGCTTAATAAATTAAGTACTTCCTGGTATGGTTACTCTACTGGTAACTCCCCAAAAGAATCTGGATTGTGGTGAGGGAACAGAGAAAAAAGCTCATTTAGGACGTGCACTTACGAAGGGGGTAGGCAGCTGTATATCAGGGAGTAAACCTTCTGAGAATAAAAACAGCTGGAGCTTGTTAAGGTAATTACACAGCGGAAAGGATAATGTATTGGGAACTCCTAAGAGGAATCTGATTTGTGGTGAGGGGGAGAGATAAAAGCTCATTTAGGAACGACATGAACATGCTGCGTAGGTAGCTGTTTATCAGTAAATATCTCCACTGAGATTAAGAAAAGCAGTAGCTTAATAAATTAAGTACTTCCTGGTATGGTTACTGTACTTATAACTCCCCAAAAGAATCTGAATTGTGGTGAGGTAACAGAGGAAAAAGCTCATTTAGGACCTGCACTTAAGAAGGGGGTAGGGAGCTGTATATCAGGGAGTAAACCTTCTGAGAATAAAAACAGCTGGAGCTTGTTAAGGTAATTACACAGGGGAAAGGATAATGTACTGGGAACTCCTCAGAAGATTCTGATTTGTGGTGAGGGAAGAGAGATAAAAGCTCATTTAGGAACGACATGAACATGCTGCGTAGGTAGCTGTTTATCAGTAAATATCTCCACTGAGATTAAGAAAAGCAGTAGCTTAATAAATTAAGTACTTCCTGGTATGGTTACTGTACTGGTAACTCCCCAAAAGAATCTGGATTGTGGTGAGGGAACAGAGAAAAAAGGTCATTTAGGACCTCCACTTACGAAGGGGGTAGGCAGCTGTATATCAGGGAGTAAACCTTCTGAGAATAAAACCAGCTGGAGCTTGTTAAGGTAATTACACAGGGGAAAGGATAATGTACTGGAAACTCCTCAGAAGAATCTGATTTGTGGTGAGGGGAGAGAGAAAAAAGCTCATTTAGGAACGACATGACCATGCTGCTTAGGTAGCTGTTTATCAGTAAATATCTCCACTGAGATTAAGAAAAGCAGTAGCTGAATAAACTAAGTACTTCCTAGTATGGGTACTGTACTGGTAACCCCCAAAAGAATCTGAATTGTGGTGAGGGAACAGAGAAAAAGGCTCATTTAGGGCCTGCACTTACGTAGGGGGTAGGCAGCTGTATATCAGGGAGTAAACATTCTGAGAATAAAAACAGCTGGAGCTTGTTAAGGTAATTACACAGGGGAAAGGATAATGTACTGGGAACTCCTCAGAAGAATCTGATTTGTGGTGAGGGGAGAGAGATAAAAGCTCATTTAGGAACGACATGAAGATGCTGCTTAGGTAGCTGTTTATCAGTAAATATCTCCACTGAGATTAAGAAAAGCAGTAGCTTAATAAATTAAGTACTTCCTGGTATGGTTACTGTACTGGTAACTCCCCAAAAGAATCTGGATTGTGGTGAGGGAACAGAGAAAAAATCTCATTTAGGACCTGCACTTACGAAGGGGGTAGGCAGCTGTATATCAGGGAGTAAACCTTCTGAGAATAAAAAATGCTAGAGCTCGTTAAGGTAATTACACAGGGGAAAGGATAATGTACTGGGAACTCCTCAGAAGAATCTGATTTGTGGTGAGGGGAGAGAGATAAAAGCTCATTTAGGAACGACATGAACATGCTGCGTAGGTAGCTGTTTATCAGTAAATATCTCCACTGAGATTAAGAAAAGCAGTAGCTTAATAAAGTACTTCCTGGTATGGTTACTGTACTGGTAACTCCCCAAAAGAATCTGGATTTTGGGAGGGAACCGAGAAAAAAGCTCATTTAGGACCTGCACTTACGTTGGGGTAGGCAGCTATATCAGGGAGTAAACCTTCTGAGAATAAAAACAGCTGGAGCTTGTTAAGGTAATTACACAGGGGAAAGGATAATGTACTGGGAACTCCTCAGAAGAATCTGATTTGTGGTGAAGGGAGAGAGATAAAAGCTCATTCAGGAACGACATGAACATGCTGTGTAGGTAGATGTTTATCAGTAAATATCTCCACTGAGATTAAGAAAAGCAGAAGCTTAATAAATTAAGTAATTCCTGGTATGGTTACTGTACTGGTAACTCCCCAAAAGAATCTGGATTGTGGTGAGGGAACAGAGAAAAAAGCTTATTTAGGACCTGCACTTACGAAGGGGGTAGGCAGCTGTATATCAGGGAGTAAACCTTCTGAGAATAAAACCAGCTGGAGCTTGTTAAGGTAATTACACAGGGGAAAGGATAATGTACTGGGAACTCCTCAGAAGAATCTGATTTGTGGTGAGGGGAGAGAGATAAAAGCTCATTTAAGAACTACATGTACATGCTGCGTAGGTAGCTGTTTATCAGTAAGTATCTCCACTGAGAATAAGAAAAGCAGTAGCTTAATAAATTAAGTACTTCCTGGTATGGATACTGTACTGGTAACTCCCCACAAGAATCTGGATTGTGATGAGGGAACAGAGAAAAAAGCTCATTTAGGACCTGCACTTACGAAGGGGGTAGGGAGCTAAATATCAGGGAGTAAACATTCTGAGAATAAAAACAACTGGAGCTTGTTAAGATAATTACACAGGGGAAAGGATAATGAACTGGGAACTCCTCAGAAGAATCTGATTTGTGGTGAGGGGAGAGAGATAAAACTCATTTACGAAAGACAAGTACATGCTGCGTAGGTAGCTGTTTATCAGTAAATATCTCCACTGAGATTAAGAAAAGCAGTAGCTTAATAAATTAAGTACTTCCTGGTATGGTTACTCTACTGGTAACTCCCCAAAAGAATCTGGATTGTGGAGAGGGAACAGAGAAAAAAGCTGATTTAGGATTGCACTTACGAAGGGGGTAGGCAGCTGTATATCAGGGAGTAAACCTTCTGAGAATAAAAACAGCGGGAGCTTGTTAAGGTAATTACACAAGGGAAAGGATAATGTACTGGGAACTCCTCAGAAGAATCTGATTTGTGGTGAGGGGAGAGAGATAAAAGCTCATTTAGGAACGAAATGGACATGCTGCGTAGGTAGCTGTTTATCAGTAAATATCTCCACAGAGATTAAGAAAATCAGTAGCTTAATAAATTAAGTACTTCCTGGTATGGTTACTCTACTGGTAACTCCCCAAAAGAATCTGGATTGTCTTGAGTAATTCTTCGGAGAATAAAAACAGCTGGAGCTTGTTAAGGTAATTACACAGGGGAAAGGATAATGTACTGGGAACTCCTAAGAAGAATCTGATTTGTGGTGAGGGGAGAGAGATAAAAGCTCATTTAGGAACGACATGAACATGCTGCGTAGGTAGCTGTTTATCAGTAAATATCTCCACTGAGTTTAAGAAAAGCAGTAGCTTAATGAATTAAGTACTTCCTGGTATAGTTACTGTACTGGTAACTCCCCAAAAGAATCTGGATTGTGGTGGCGGAAAAGAGAAAAAAGATCATTTAGGACCTGCTCTTACGAAGGGGGTAGGCAGCTGTATATTAGGGAGTAAACCTGCTGAGAATAAAAACAGCTGGAGCTTGTTAAGGTAATTACACAGGGGAAAGGATAATGTACTGGGAACTCCTCAGAAGAATCTGATTTGTGGTGAGGGGAGAGAGATAAAAGCTCATTTAGGAACGACATGAACATGCTGCGTAGGTAGCTTTTTGTCAGTAAATATCTCCACTGAGATTAAGAAAAGCAGTAGCTTAATAAATTAAGTACTTCCTGGTATGGTTACTGTACTGGTAATTCCCCAAAAGAATCTGGATTGTGGTGAGGGAACAGAGAAAAAAGCTCATTTAGGACCTGCACTTACGAAGGGGGTAGGCAGCTGTATATCAGGGAGTAAACCTTCTGAGAATAAAAACAGCTGGAGCTTGTTAAGGTAATTACACAGGGGAAAGGATAATGTACTGGGAACTCCTCAGAAGAATCTGATTTGTGGTGAGGGGAGAGAGATAAAAGCTCATTTAGGATCGACATGAACATGCTGCGTTCGTAGCTGTTTATCAGTAAATATCTCCACTGAGATTAAGAAAAGCAGTAGCTTAATAAATTTAGTACTTCCTGCTATGAATACTCTACTGGTAACTCTCCAAAAGATTCTGGATTGTGGTGAGGGAACAGAGAAAAAAGCTCATTTAGGACCTGCACTTACGAAGGGGGAAGGCAGGTGTATACCAGGGAGTAAACCTTCTGAGAATAAAAACAGCTGGAGCTTGTTAAGGTAATTACACAGGCGAAAGGATAATGTACTGGGAACTCCTGAGAAGAATCTGATTCGTGGTGAGGGGAGAGAGATAAAAGCTCATTTAGGAATGAAATGAACATGCTGCGTAGGTAGCTGTTTATCAGTAAATATCTCCACTGAGATTAAGAAAAGCAGTAGCTTAATAAATTAAGTACTTCCTGGTATGGTTACTGTATTCTTAACTCCCCAAAAGAATCTGGATTGTGGTGAGGGAACAGAGAAAAAAGCTCATTTAGGACCTGCACTTACGAAGGGGGTAGGAAACAGTATATCAGGGAGTAAACCTTCTGAGAATAAAAACAGCTGGAGTTTGTTAAGGTAATTACACAGGGGAATGGATCATGTACTGGTAACTCCTCAGAAGAATCTGATTTGTGGTGAGGGGAGAGAGATAAAAGCTGATTTAGGAACGACATGAACATGCTGCGTAGGTAGCTGTTTATCAGTAAATATCTCCACTGAGATTAAGAAAAGCAGTAGCTTAATAAATTAAGTACTTCCTGGTATGGTTACTGTACTGGTAACTCCCCCAAAGAATCTGGATTGTGGTGAGGGAACAGAGAAAAAAGCTCATTTAGGACCTGCACTTACGAAGGGGGTAGGCAGCTGTATATCAGGGAGTAATCCTTCTGAGAATAAAAACAGCTGGAGCTTGTTAAGGTAATTACACAGGGGAAAGGATAATGTACTGGGAACTCCTCAGAAGAATCTGATTTGTGGTGAGTGGAGAGAGATAACAGCTCATTTAGGAACGACATGAACATGCTGCATAGGTAGCTGTTTATCAGTAAATATCTCCACTGAGATTAAGAAAAGCAGTAGCTTAATAAATTAAGTACTTCCTGGTATCGTTACTGTACTGGTAACTCCCCAAAAGAATCTGGATTGTGGTGAGGCCTGCCGGGCCAGCCGGCAGGGGAACAGAAATCCTGACTGAGGGGCGGCAGGGATACGGAAAAGGAAAAATAAGGCAAGAGAAAAAGACAAGAGACAAAGATGGGGTACGGGAGGTCTGCAGCCATAAGGTTGAACCTCAAGACTGCAGCAACAGTTTATTCTTAACTTCCAACTCATATGCAGTTTTGGAACCAGGGAATAGCATAGGGTTGTTAAAATTCCAGAACACAAAGAGGCTTTGAAGTTTACAACATTTGATTACCGTAAACACAAGGTAACAAAGCAATTCCGGACAGTGGCTGTGGACTTTGCCTTTAGCATATCCTTGCGGTAACAGCACAGCCAGAGGTGAAAATGAACCTAGGTGCAAGTTTGGCTTGCGACATCTTGGCGACATCGGCACAGCCAGAGGTCAGGATGAGCTTAGCTGCTAGCTCGGCTCCCGACATTTCCCCCGTCTTTTTATTAAAAGAAGCGAACCCGCCTGTCTTAGGTGGGGTGAGTACCTCAGCCTGCCTTACCCATCTTAGGGAACAACTTCAGAGCAGTGCTGAAGGCCCTGTCTTAGGTCGGTCTAGGCTGGCACTGCCTCATACCCGTCTCTGGCTGCGGTTCCTCTCAGGGGAAATTCATTTACTTGGAGCTTGACCTTATGGAGCTGGCTGGCTAAACTCATGAAAGAGTTTTGCAATATGCGTACAATGCAAGGAAGACATAGGCAAGCCATCAGCAAAAGTATCCCTGGGCCGAGCAATGTCATTAGCAGCCCCTTAACGTTAGTTAAGGAAGGGACATACTGTTGAAGTTGTTCAAACAGTTCTTTTGCTGTTTTTGCCACTTAAAGTCAAAAGGTGGAGCTTGTTCTAGTCCGGCTATTTGTCTATGGAGTTGAAAGAGATCTAAGGACAAGTTATTATGGTGCCAAATACCATTTAGATGTGCTACAACTTGTTCCCAAGGATAGCTTGACCCATTATACTTATGGAGGGTCACACAAATAAAGTCAAACCCAGCATGACAGCGCACCCGTTGCAAAGTTTGTAAGGCACGAATTTGTTCTCCCAGAGACAACAAAGATTTATACAAGGCTTCTAATTTTTGTTCTACCTTATCATCAATCCTGCCTTGAAAGTGCAGGGCTTGCGTGGTATTATGAGCAAGCTGATTAACATGGTGAGCTGTCTGCACATTTTGTGTTAAAGCCACAGTAGCCGCTGCAGCAGAGGCAGCTAATGAAATAAAGGCTAAAATTCCTGCTATTAATAGCCCTACAAATCGTCTAGGGAGCATAAGTTCTTTTAAATGTTTTAACACTTGAATACCTGTTTCTTTATACCAAGCTTCAGATAAGTTTACAGGAAGCATAACAAATGGTGGTTGCTTAATAATAATTACAGAATCAGTAAGACCACTATACAAGCAATTTGTAAAAGAACAGTTAGTGCAGGTAACTTTGAAATACATGGCTCCTATAGAAATATTAAAAGGTCCATACATAATAGCATAAGGGGGTGTTACACAACTCATAATATTTTTTAAAGAAGTAGAAGTGGGCCAGGATATATTGTTTAGGGAAGCCACTAACATCAAGACATGGCGTTGAGGGCGTCCATTCATCCACCACAGACCTGGGTTGAACATGTTGGTGAGATTAGCTCCAGACCAGTCCATCAGCTGAGAATTAGTTCCTGAAATATTGGTTATAAAAGGGTGATCATGTCTACACTTTACGGGGTGCAGTTCTCCCGTGGATTCTACAATTTGAGAGGAGTTGATGCAGCGAGGTATCATGAAGGACGAGGTAGAATTGGCATGTACAGGAAACCCAGTAGGCAATGAAGTCATTTGTATATTATATACTTGACTATTATCAGGAATCCAAATTCTATAGTTTATGGATTGCATTACAGTACAGCCTGGAATATAACTGTTGGAGTCAGTTGTAAAACATAAAGGGGTTCCAATGCCAGAAGCTGCAAAATCTCCCATCTTAACGTGCTGGACAAAAGGGTCTGGAGCTGTACCGTACGCTGATCTGTTGACATGGACAAACACCTCAGCTCCCTCCCAGGTCGCAGGGTGCACAATCGGTGGATCTGGCACATAAGCCCAGTGGGTCAGCGCTTGTACCGTTCTGATGAGTTTCCACAATGCGAACACAACGCTCAGGTAGCCAGCGGGCATGATTTTCATCCTGTGAAGAAACACAGACATGTCCTCGACCCCATGTCAGTACCGGATCGGGCCTGTGCCAAGCACTTGTTAAAGGATCTCTCCACTTAACTTGGGCAAAAGCTCTTTGCTCTCTCTTTTCCCAGAACCGCTGTGCTGCGGAGTGGCCATTGCAATCCAAATTTAAAAAAATTAGTATGAATAAAGTATGAGAAAGTATATTAACAGGAGAGAAGGGGTATAGTTTCCCCCCCTTTAATTTAGAAATTTGGTGTTTTAACAAACCGTTGGCCCATTCGACAATTTCTTGACCATGAGGGTTAATGCCATTGGAGGGCACAGGCAGGAAGGTAGCACAGTTGGGACAAGTTTTTACAATTTGACGAGCTGCCTCATAAGTAATATGAAATTGCTGACGTAAGGCACGACTGTTTTGATGTGGGCAGCATGTGATTGCTTTGCCAAGTCAATTTGAGAAAGAAAAATTTGGGTAGCCTCATCCGTAATAGCATTGCCCTCCCTTAATGGTAAGAAGAGGCAAAGTGAAGTAACTTGTTAGAGGGATAATGTTGTGAAATTGTGCCCACAAAATTATCTCAGGCAGTGACCCAGGAATCACAAAGACTATAAAGCCATTCTTGTTGTTGTAAAGTATAGGGGATATAAATAACCTGTGGATCTCGTCCAAGATACTTACAAGATTCCACACGGCACATATGGACTAAGGTGGCTACCAATTCATAATAAGGAATTAATATTTTTGAAGGAGTAGCAGGCAAGGAAAGCCACAAAAGGGGTCCCTTCTGCCAAAGGACCGCTGTTGGAGAATGAGATATAGTTAAAATATAAGCTTCCCAAGGGGCTGAGTAATCAATATAATTTATATGTTGGGAAGAAATGGCAGAATTTACTATGCTCGAGGCTTCTGCTGCTTCAGTTGTTATTTCTCTGGGAGATGTAGGGTCAGGGTCCCCCTTCAACAGACCAAACAGAAGGAAAATTTTGGCGAGTAGAAGAGAGAGCCCATGCTACAAAGCTTTGATGCAAGGTGGGGCTGTTCGCCATGCCTTGGGGTAACACTAGCCAATGGCACCTTTTCATGGGTTCTTTAATATTTGTAGAGGGGACACTAAATGCAAAGCGTTTGCAATCTTGAGGAGCAAGAGGTATGGTATAAAAACAATCTTTTAAGTCAATTATAATTTTGTATGTATTTTGAGGAATTGCCATAGGAGAGGGCAAACCTGGTTGTAGTGCTCCCATAAGTTCCATGGTGGCATTTACTCGCCGGAGATCCTGTAGGAGTCTCCATTTACCAGATTTCCTTTTAACTACAAAAATAGGCGAATTCCATGGGGAAGTAGTAGGAGCAATGTGGCCCAAGTCCAGCTGTTGGGCAACAACAATCTTTTTAATTGATAGGGGCCACTGATCCACCCACACCGGAGTGTCTGATAACCATGTGATAGGATCAGCATGAGGGACAGGACGAGCAGCAACCCCCGTTAAAAATATCCCAGTCCTTGTCTAGGAGGTCGGGGCTGAGGTTGAATGGGTTCTCTAATTCCTTGCTGATGGCTTTCCAATCCTCCTGAAGGCAGTAGCCCTTGACTTAGGAGTTGACGAGTGACTGCGTCACTAGGGCTAAACAAATAGACTCCCATTTTTTCCATAATATCTGTGCCCCACAAATTTATGGGCAAATGATCTGGAAAGTCCCAGAATGCCCCTCACCATCTCTCCAGTTAAGGATGGCACTGCTTTGTTGGGTGTCTGTGGCATGGCCAATCCCCTGTAAGGATGTAAGTGATGCAGTAAGAGGCCAGTTGGAAGGCCAATGTCTCTTGGCTATCACAGACACATCTGCTCCTGTATCTAACAGACCTCGGAAGGGCTTTTCTTGTATATAAATTGTAAGCTCGGGCCTTTCCGAGTTTATGTTTTGAACCCAAAATATGTCTGAGGACCCAAAACTCCTTTTTCACCTTTTAATAGATTAAATAAGGGTTTTAATTCAGCTGTGGACAATTTAAGATAAGGGCGAAGCCAATTAATATCTCCCAGAAATTTTTGAAAATCATGCAAAGTACGCAAATGAGAAGTCTTAACCTGTAATTTTTGACTAGTAAAATAATAAGGACCCAAAATATGACCAAGAGGGATTTTTATTTTTCTCTGCCTGGGCTGGCTTTGAACTATCCAAAGAGTCTTAGCCATAAAAGCCCTTTTTATTTCCAATTAAACCAATAGGAGAACAAAAGGAGTAGAGTTTACCTGCAAGTTGCTAAGAATTGACCACCAAGTAGTTGCCAGAGATTTGCTGTAACACTTAAAGAACAGCAGACTGAATGGGATCCAAGTGTCATTAAATCTAGTCATATTATTTAACCTTACCTTACTGGCACGTGAAAGAGAAAACAAATGAATAACAATAAAAGTCTCAGCTTTAGTGGATCTGAAGTGGCTGTGTCTTCCATCCCAAATTAGCAGGCCAGCAGGAGAGATGGTTTGCATCTGGATAATTTTTTAGTAGAGTTCCCTGGATAGGCTGTCACATTTTCTGCTTGTTGCCTGTAAATTTCTACACAGACTGGTTAAGGGCATTTTTAAACAGATTTTAGAAGACTTGGGCCTTTAACCATCTTTCTAGTCACAAAATCCACACAGATTGAAGGCTAACCAAGTCTGCTCTCTGTAGCAGCCAGGGAAGTTTCTGAGTCACAAACAACTCCCAGTTTGGAAGCCGGCTGTGGAGGCAGCTTTCTGTAGCCATAGACTGCCACGGTCCACTCAGCTAGCACACATGTCAACCTGTATCCTATAAAGCAAAATGTTAATTTGGGGTCCGGAAAATTTAGGTTAATAGTCACACCTGTGCAGTTATTTCAAAATGACTCTGGTCCCTTGATTTTAAAGAGTTTATGAGAGCACAGTGAAAAAAGAGAAAAAAAATGGAGAAGCAAAATCTTAATCTATACCAAAGAATTGTCAGGATTAGATGTACACTTGACTCTTAGCATAGATAGACATAAAGAATAACATACTGGTTGTACATCATTGCACTTATATCACGTGCTGTATATTAAAACCTTTTGGAGTTTGTCTTAGACACATTTGTTTGTTCCCAAACATATCAGTTTAGGCTTAAAACCTGTTTTTTGTTTTGTTTTTAAGTTTTACCAACACATAGACATAGACATAGACATACATACACATACAGACAATGTGCACATGTTTTGGGGCGCGCTTAGAATTGTTCTTTAATTGGCCATAAGTTTTTCTGGAATTCCAGTGGCAAATGGTATTATTTTGCCTATATTCTAGAACCACGTGGTTAGATAGTAAACAAAAAAATCTTTTCAGCAAACCAAAATTTTCAGATCATCTGAGAAGCCAAATTTTGAGAAACCAGTTTAGCCCACAAAGGGAGTATATGGGAGACAGGATATGAACACAGACAGTGAGCTCACAGTAAGACACCTTCATCTTGCAGCATTTGAATTGTAAGGCACCTTTGAAATGCAAGGTTACAGGACTCTGCCCAGCCTCCAGGAATTTGGCATGCTTGTTACCTGGGGGATGGGCAGGCTTTCACTCCATCCAATCCTATCGTCTACCATGTGCTCAATGCTAGAGAAACTTATGATTTAGCCAAACAAGCAGAATTTAACTGAATCTCCAAACTTAAACATCAATAACAAGAATAGAAAACCTTTCTTTGAGTCTTTTAAAGCAGATGTTAAACAAATATCAATACCCATCCTATGACACAGGCAGGCAGGCAGAGTTTAGAGGGAGACAGAAAAAGAGACAGAGAGAGCTTCATCTGCCTGAGCGCTCATAGAAGTTAGGTAAGTCCTGCAAAATATTCCAAATATATATGATTGGGCTCAAACTTGAGCAGCTTTCCTGAAACAATTTAGATTTGATGAGCAACCAGCTGAGCTGAACTAGAGATCAGTTGTCTCCAAACACCCACAATTGCTGATCTCCTTGACCTAGCCCAGTGGATTTATGGAAAAATGTAAGCTCCAGGCTAATGGTCACTCACCCTGGTTGGGGTTTCAAATCTGTCCTGGTGGATGGAAATAGAGCGCTCGGTCAGGAGAAGTTACCTCGGTGGTGGTAGCATTTCCCTAGCCTCAGGTCCCTTCCCCCTGCTATCAGCCTGCACCTAGGAGAGCTGTAAGTCTGCCAGTACTCCCTTTAAAGGAGTTTGTTGTTCTGGATGAAGCTGTGACAATAGAGCTATAACTGATTTTAACATATTCTCAACATAGGTCAATCTATCTTTAATAGGCTTATAGAATAATTTCTCCTCAGAGTCTGAGCCATCTGAGTCTTCCTTAATGTCTAGCTCAGTGGGTTCAGGTCTTGTTAATTTTCTCAGCTCTTCCCAGGCAGCAGCATATGCTCCCAGAGCTGGGCAACACTCATCAGGTCCCTGTTCAGTTTCTCCAATCGACTGATCGAATTTAATCTATTCATGGCTAAGATCTAAGCAATCTCGGACCAGAAACCAAAGAATAATAGCATCCACTGAGGTTTTCTCAGGGCCAGTTGCATCATAATGTTCCCTTTTTTTTTTTTTCTAACAAGTTTTTAAGTTATTGGTTCCTTCCTCCAGGAACTGGGGGCATGCTTTCTCAATAAAATAAAAGAAACGTTCTAAGTTACATTGGCCAACTTTCACTGCCCGGGCATTAAGCATGCCTTTGGGGGCCTGCATGTATAGCATGCGGCTATTACCTTGTCCCATAATTTATTGCTCCCGACAATACACTCTCCTCCCGCTCTCCTTCCCAAGCATTCCGACGTCCTTACCTGAGCGGGGGTTACCTGCCTTCGGTCCCAGGCCTTCAAGTCCCTGTTCCAGGCGCCAAACCTGCCGGGCCAGCCGGCAGGGGAACAGAAATCCTGACTGAGGGGCGGCAGGGATACGGAAAAGGAAAAATAAGGCAAGAGAAAAAGACAAGAGACAAAGATGGGGTACGGGAGGTCTGCAGCCATAAGGTTGAACCTCAAGACTGCAGCAACAGTTTATTTTTAACTTCCAGCTTATATGCAGTTTTGGAACCAGGGAATAGCATAGGGTTGTTAAAATTCCAGAACACAAAGAGGCTTTGAAGTTTACAACATTTGATTACAGTAAACACAAGGTAACAAAGCAATTCCGGACAGTGGCTGTGGACTTTGCCTTTAGCATATCCTGGCGGTAACAGCACAGCCAGAGGTGAAAATGAACCTAGGTGCAAGTTTGGCTCGCGACATCTTGGCGACGTCGGCACAGCCCGAGGTCAGGATGAGCTTAGCTGCTAGCTCTGCTCCCGACAGTGAGGGAACAGAGAAAAAAGCTCATTTATGACCTGCACTTACGAAGGAGGTAGGCAGCTGTATATCAGGGAGTAAACCTCATGAGAATAAAAACAGCTGGAGCTTGTTAAGGTAATTACAAAGGGGAAAGGATAATGTACTGGGAACTCCTCAGAAGAATCTGATTTGTGGTGAGGGGAGAGAGATAAAAGCTCATTTAGGAACGACATGAACATGCAGCGTAGGTAGCTCTTTATCAGTAAATATCTCCACTGAGATTAAGAAAATCAGTAGCTCAATAAATTAAGTACTTCCTGGTATGGTTACTGTACTGGTAACTCCCCAAAAGAATCTGGATTGTGGTGAGGGAACAGAGAAAAAAGCTCATTTAGGACCTGCACTTACGAAGGGGGTAGGCAGCTGTATATCAGGGAGTAAACCTTCTGAGAATAAAAACAGCTGGAGCTTTTTAAGGTAATTACACAGGGGAAAGGATAATGTACTGGGAACACCTCAGAAGAATCTGATTTGTGGTGAGGGGAGAGAGATAAAAGCTCATTTAGGAACGACATGAAAATGCTGCGTAGGTAGCTGTTTATCAGTAAATATCTCCACTGAGATTAAGAAAAGCAGTAGCTTAATAAATTAAGTACTTCCTGGTATGGTTACTGTACTGGTAACTCCCCAAAAGAATCTGGATTGTGGTGAGGAAACAGAGAAAAAAGCTCATTTAGGACCTGCACTTACGAAGGGGGTAGGCAGCTGTATATCAGGGAGTAAACCTTCTGAGAATAAAAACAGCTGGAGCTTGTTAAGGTAATTACACAGGGGAAAGGATAATGTACTGGGAACTCCTCAGAAGAATCTTATTTGTGGTGAGGGGAGAGAGATAAAAGCTCATTTAGGAACGACATGAACATGCTGCGTAGGTAGCTGTTTATCAGTAAATATCTCCACTGAGATTAAGAAAACAGTAGCTTAATAAATTAAGTACTTCCTGGTATGGTTACTGTACTGGTAACTCCCCAAAAGAATCTGGATTGTGGTGAGGGAACAGAGAAAAAAGCTCATTTAGGACCTTCACTTACGAAGGGGTTAGACAGCTGTATATCAGGGAGTAAACCTTCTGAGAATAAAAACAGCTGGAGCTTGTTAAGGTAATTACACAGGGGAAAGGATAATGTACTGGGAACTCCTCAGAAGAATCTGATTTGTGGTGAGCGGAGAGAGATAAAAGCTCATTTAGGAACGACATGAACATGCTGCGTAGGTAGCTGTTTATCAGTAAATATCTCCACTGAGTTTAAGAAAAGCAGTAGCTTAATAAATTAAGTACTTCCTGATATGGTTACTGTACTGGTAACTCCCCAAAAGAATCGGGATTGTCGTGAGGGAACAGAGAAAAAAGCTCATTTAGGACCTGCACTTACAAAGGGGGTAGGCAGATGTATATCAGGGAGTAAACATGCTGAGAATAAAAACAGCTGGAGCTTGTTAAGGTAATTACACAGGGGAAAGGATAATGTACTGGGAACTCCTCAGAAGAATCTGATTTGTGGTGAGGGGAGAGAGATAAAAGCTCATTT
Source organism: Perognathus longimembris pacificus (assembly GCF_023159225.1). Classification (NCBI taxonomy): domain Eukaryota; kingdom Metazoa; phylum Chordata; class Mammalia; order Rodentia; family Heteromyidae; genus Perognathus; species Perognathus longimembris. Next base: position 15,242 of record NW_025957374.1, on the reverse strand, counting down.
AGGAACGACATGAACATGCTGCGTAGGTAGCTGTTTATCAGTAAATATCTCCACTGAGATTAAGAAAAGCAGTAGCTTAATAAATTAAGTACTTCCTGGTATGGTTACTGTACTGGTAACTCCCCAAAAGAATCTGGATTGTGGTGAGGGAACAGAGAAAAAAGCTCATTTAGGACCTGCACTTACGAAGGGGGTAGGCAGCAGTATATCAGGGAGTAAACCTTCTGAGAATAAAAACAGCTGGAGCTTGTTAAGGTAATTACACAGGGGAAAGGATAATGTACTGGGAACTCCTCAGAAGAATCTGATTTGTGGTGAGGGGAGAGAGATAAAAGCTCATTTAGGAACGACATGAACATGCTGCGTAGGTAGCTGTTTATCAGTAAATATCTCCAATGAGATTAAGAAAAGCAGTAGCTAAATAAATTAAGTACTTCCTGGTATGGATACTGTACTGGTAACTCTCCAAAAGAATCTGGATTGTGGTGAGGGAACAGAGAAAAAAGCTCATTTAGGTCCTGAACTTACGAAGGGGGTAGGCAGCTGTATATCAGGGAGTAAACCTTCTGAGAATAAAAACAGCTGGAGCTTCTTAAGGTAATTACACAGGGGAAACGATAATGTACTGGGAACTCCTCAGAAGAATCTGATTTGTGGTGAGGGGAGAGAGATAAAAGCTCATTTAGGAACGACATGAACATGCTGCGTAGGTAGCTGTTTATCAGTAAATATCTCCACTGAGATTAAGGAAAGCAGTAGCTTAATGAATTAAGTACTTCCTGGTATGGTTACTGTACTGGTAACTCCCCAAAAGAATCTGGATTGTGGTGAGGGAACAGAGAAAAAAGCTCATTTAGGACCTGCACTGACGAAGAGGGTAGGCAGCTGTATATCATGGAGTAAAAATTCTGACAATAAAAACAGCTGGAGCTTGTTAAGGTAATTACACAGGGGAAAGGATAATGTACTGGGAACACCTCAGAAGAGTCTGATTTGTGGTGAGGGGAGAGAGATAAAAGCTCATTTAGGAACGACATGAACATGCTGTGTAGGTAGCTGTTTATCAGTAAATATCTCCACTGAGATTAAGAAAAGCAGTAGCTTAATAAATTAAGTACTTCCTGGTATGGTTACTGTACTGGTAACTCCCCAAAAGAATCTGGATTGTGGTGAGGAAACAGAGAAAAAAGCTCATTTAGGACCTGCACTTACGAAGGGGGTAGGCAGCTGTATATCAGGGAGTAATCCTTCTGAGAATAAAAACAGCTGGAGCTTGTTAAGGTAATTACACAGGGGAAAGGATAATGTACTGGGAACTCCTCAGAAGAATCTGATTTGTGGTGAGGGGAGAGAGATAAAAGCTCATTTAGGAACGACATGAACATGCTGCGTAGGTAGCTGTTTATCAGTAAATATATCCACTGAGATTAAGAAAAGCAATAGCTTAATAAATTAAGTACCTCCTAGTATGGTTACTGTACTGGTAACTCAGCAAAAGAATCTGGATTGTGGTGAGGGAACAGAGAAAAAAGCTCATTTAGGACCTGCACTTACGTAGGGGGTAGGCAGCTGTATATCAGGGAGTAAACCTTCTGAGAATAAAAACAGCTGGAGCTTGTTAAGGTAATTACACAGGGGAAAGGATAATGTACTGGGAACTGTTCAGAAGAATCTGATTTGTGGTGAGGGGAGAGAGATAACAGCTCATTTAGGAACGACATGAACATGCTGCGTAGGTAGCTGTTTATCAGTAAATATCTCCACTGAGATTAAGGAAAGCAGTAGCTTAATGAATTAAGTACTTCCTGGTATGGTTACTCTACTGCTAACTCCCCAAAAGAATCTGGATTGTGGTGAGGGAACAGAGAAAAAAGCTCATTTAGGACCTGCACTTACGAAGGGGGTAGGCAGCTGTCTATCAGGGAGTAAACCTTCTGAGAGTAAAAACAGCTGGAGCTTGTTAAGGTAATTACACTGGGGAAAGGATAATGTACTGGGAACTCCTCAGAAGAATCTGATTTGTGGTGAGTGGAGAGAGATAAAAGCTCATTTAGTAACGACATGAACATGCTGCGTAGGTGGCTGTTTATCAGTAAATATCTACACTGAGATTAAGAAAAGGAGTAGCTTAATAAATTAAGTACTTCCTGGTATGGTTACTGTACTGGTAACTCCCCAAAAGAATCTGGATTGTGGTGAGAGAAAAGAGAAAAAAGCTCATTTAGGACCTGCACTTACGAAGGGGGTAGGCAGCTGTATATCAGGGAGTAAACCTTCTGAGAATAAAAACAGCTGGAGCTTGTTAAGGTAATTACACAGGGGAAAGGATAATGTACTGGGAACACCTCAGAAGAATCTGATTTGTGGTGAGGGGAGAGAGATAAAAGCTCATTTAGGAACGACATGAACATGCTGCGTAGGTAGCTGTTTATCAGTAAATATCTCCACTGAGATTAAGAAAAGCAGTAGCTTAATAAATTAAGTACTTCCTGGTATGGTTACTGTACTGGTAACTCAACAAAAGAATCTGGATTGTGGTGAGGAAACAGAGAAAAAAGCTCATTTAGGACCTGCACTTACGAAGGGGGTAGGCAGCTGTATATCAGGGAGTAAACCTTCTGAGAATAAAAACAGCTGGAGCTTGTTAAGGTAATTACACAGGGGAAAGGATAATGTACTGGGAACTCCTCAGAATAATCTTATTTGTGGTGAGGGGAGAGAGATAAAAGCTCATTTAGGAACGACATGAACATGCTGCGTAGGTAGCTGTTTATGAGTAAATATCTCCACTGAGATTAAGAAAAGCAGTAGCTTAATAAATTAAGTACTTCCTGGTATGGTTACTGTACTGGTAACTCCCCAAAAGAATCTGGATTGTGGTGAGGGAACAGAGAAAAAAGCTCATTTAGGACCTTCACTTACGAAGGGGGTAGGCAGCTGTATATCAGGGAGTAAACCTTCTGAGAATAAAAACAGCTGGAGCTTGTTAAGGTAATTACACAGGGGAAAGGATAATGTACTGGGAAATCCTCAGAAGAATCTGATTTGTGGTGAGTGGAGAGAGATAAAAGCTCATTTAGGAACGACATGAACATGCTGCGTAGGTAGCTGTTTATCAGTAAATATCTCCACTGAGTTTAAGAAAAGCAGTAGCTTAATAAATTAAGTACTTCCTGATATGGTTACTGTACTGGTAACTCCCCAAAAGAATCGGGATTGTCGTGAGGGAACAGAGAAAAAAGCTCATTTAGGACCTGCACTTACAAAGGTTGTAGGCAGCTGTATATCAGGGAGTAAACCTTCTGAGAATAAAAACAGCTGGAGCTTGTTAAGGTAATTACACAGGGGAAAGGATAATGTACTGGGAACTCCTCAGAAGAATCTGATTTGTGGTGAGGGGAGAGAGATAAAAGCTCATTTAGGAACGACATGAACATGCTGCGTAGGTAGCTGTTTATCAGTAAATATCTCCACTGAGATTAAGAAAAGCAGTAGCTTAATAAATTAAGTACCTCCTGGTATGGTTAGTGTACTGGTAACTCCGCAAAAGAATCTGGATTGTGGTGAGGGAACAGAGAAAAAAGCTCATTTAGGACCTGCACTTACGTAGGGGGTAGGTAGCTGTATATCAGGGAGTAAACCTTCTGAGAATAAAAACAGCTGGGGCTTGTTAAGGTAATTACACAGGGGAAAGGATAATGTACTGGGAACTCCTCAGAAGAATCTGATTTGTGGTGAGGGCAGAGAGATAAAAGCTTATTTAGGAACGACATGAACATGCTGCGTAGGTAGCTGTTAATCATTAAATATCTCCACTGAGATTAAGAAAAGCAGTAGCTTAATAAATTAAGTACTTCCTGGTATGGTTACTGTACTGGTAACTCCCCAAAAGAATCTGGATTGTGGTGAGGGAACAGAGAAAAAAGCTCATTTAGGACCTGCACTTATGAAGGGGGTAGGCAGCTGTATATCAGGGAGTAAACCTTCTGAGAATAAAAACAGCTGGAGCTTGTTAAGGTATTTACACAGGGGAAAGCATAATGTACTGGGAACTCCTCAGAAGAATCTGATTTGTGGTGAGGGGAGAGAGATAAAAGCTCATTTAGGAACGACATGAACATGCTGCGTAGGTAGCTGTTTATCAGTAAATATCTCCACTGAGATTAAGAAAAGCAGTAGCTTAATAAATTAAGTACTTCCTGGTATGGTTACTGTATTGGTAACTCCCCAAAAGTATCTGGATTGTGGTGAGGGAACAGAGAAAAATGCTCATTTAGGACCTGCAATTACGAAGGGGGTAGGCAGCTGTATATCAGGGAGTAAACATTCTGAGAATAAAAACAGCTGGAGCATGTTAAGGTAATTAAACAGGGGAAAGGATAATGTACTGGGAACTCCTGAGAAGAATCTGATTTGTGGTGAGGGGAGAGAGATAAAAGCTCATTTATGATCGACATGAACATGATGGGTAGGAAGCTGTTTATCTGTAAATATCTCCACTGAGATTAACAAAAGCAGTAGCTGAATGAATTAAGTACTTCCTGGTACGGTTGCTGTACTGGTAACTACCAAAAGAATCTGGATTGTGGTGAGGGAACAGAGAAAAAAGCTCATTTAGGACCTGCACTTACGAACGGGGTAGGCAGCTGTATATCAGGGAGTAAACCTTCTGAGAATAAAAACAGCTGGAGCTTGTTAAGGTAATTACACAAGGGAACGATAATGTACTGGGAACTCCTCAGAAGAATCTGATTTGTGGTGAGGGGAGAGAGATAAAAGCTCCTTTAGGAACGACATGAACATGCTGCGTAGGTATCTGTTTATCAGTAAATATCTCCACTAAGATTAAGAAAAGCAGTAGCTTAATAAATTAAGTTCTTCCGGGTATGGTTACTGTACTGGTAACTCCCAAAAGAATCTGGATTGTGGTGAGGGAACAGAGAAAAAAGCTCATTTAGGACCTGCACTAACAAAAGGGGTAGGCAGCTGTATATCAGGGAGTAAACCTTCTGAGAATAAAAAGAGCTGGAGCTTGTTAAGGTAATTACACAGGGGAAAGGATAATGTACTGGGAACTCCTCAGAAGAATCTAATTTGTGGTGAGGGGAGAAAGATAAAAGCTCATTTAGGAACGACATGATCTTGCTGCGTAGGTAGCTGTTTATCAGTAAATATCTCCACTGAGATTAAGAAAAGCAGTAGCTTAATAAATTAAGTACTTCCTGGTATGGTTACTGCACTGGTAACTCCCCAAAAGAATCGGGATTGTGGTGAGGGAACAGAGAAAAAAGCTCATTTAGGACCTGCACTTAGGAAGGGGGTAGGCAGCTGTATATCAGGGAGTAAACCTTCTGAGAATAAAAACAGCTGGAGCTTGTTAAGGTAATTACACAGGGGATAGGATAATGTACTGGGAACTCCTCAGAAGAATCTGATTTGTGGTGAGTTGAGAGAGATAAAAGCTCATTTAGGAACGACATGAACATGCTGCGTAGGTAGCTGTTTATCAGTAAATATCTCCAATGAGATTAAGAAAAGCAGTAGCTAAATAAATTAAGTACTTCCTGGTATGGTTACTGTACTGGTAACTCCCCAAAAGATTCTGGATTGTGGTGAGGGAACAGAGAAAAAAGCTTATTTAGGACCTGCACTTACGAAGGGGGTAGGCAGCTGTATATCAGGGAGTAAACCTTCTGAGAATAAAACAGCTGGAGCTTGTTAAGGTAATTACACAAGGGAACGATAATGTACTGGGAACTCCTCAGAAGAATCTGATTTGTGGTGAGGGGAGAGAGATAAAAGCTCATTTAGGAACGACATGAACATGCTGCGTAGGTATCTGTTTATCAGTAAATATCTCCACTAAGATTAAGAAAAGCAGTAGCTTAATAAATTAAGTTCTTCCGGGTATGGTTACTGTACTGGTAACTCCCCAAAAGAATCTGGATTGTGGTGAGGGAACAGAGAAAAAAGCTCATTTAGGACCTCCACTTACGAAGGGGTTAGGCAGCTGTATATCGGGGAGTAAACATTCTGAGAATAAAAACAGCTGGAGCTTGTTAAGGTAATTACACAGGGGAAAGGATAATGTACTGGGAACTCCTCAGAAGAATCTGATTTGTGGTGAGGGGAGAGAGATAAAAGCTCATTTAGGAACGACATGAACATGCTGCGTATGTAGCTGTTTATCAGTAAATAATTCCACTGAGATTAAGAAAAGCAGTAGCTTAATAAATTAAGTACTTCCTGGTATGGTTACTGTACTGGTAACTCCCCAAAAGAATCTGGATTGTGGTGAGGGAACAGAGAAAAAAGCTCATTTAGGACCTGCACTTACGAAGGTGGTAGGCAGCTGTATATCAGGGAGTAAACCTTCTGAGAATAAAACAGCTGGAGCTTGTTAAGGTAATTACACAGGGGAAAGGATAATGTACTGGGAACTCCTCAGAAGAATCTGATTTGTGGTGAGGGGAGAGAGATAAAAGGTCATTTAGGAACGACATGAACATGCTGCTTACGTAGCTGTTTATCAGTAAATATCTCCACTGAGATTAAGAAAAGCAGTAGCTTAATAAATTAAGTACTTCCTGGTATAGTTACTGTACTGGTAACTCACCAAAAGAATCTGGATTGTGGTGAGGGAACAGAGAAAAAAGCTCATTTAAGACCTGCACTTACGAAGGGGGTAGGCAGCTGTATATCAGGGAGTAAACCTTCTGAGAATAAAAACAGCTGGAGCTTGTTAAGGTAATTACACAGGGGAAAGGATAATGTACTGGGAACTCCTCAGAAGAATCTGATTTGTGGTGAGGGGCTAGAGATAAAAGCTCATTTAAGAACGACATGAACATGCTGCCTAGGTAGCTGTTTATCAGTAAATGTCTCCACTGAGATTAAGAAAAGCAGAAGCTAAATAAATTAAGTACGTCCTGGTATGCTTACTGTACTGGTAACTCCCCAAAAGAATCTGGATTGTGGTGAGGGAACAGAGAAAAAAGCTCATTTAGGACCTGCACTTACGAAGGGGGTAGGCAGCTGTATATCAGGGAGTAAACCTTCTGAGAATAAAAACAGCTGGAGCTTGTTAAGGTAATTACACAGGGGAAAGGATAATGTACTGGGAACTCCTCAGAAGAATCTGATTTGTGGTGAGGGGAGAGAGATAAAAGCTCATTTAGGAACGACATGAACATGCTGCGTAGGTAGCTGTTTATCAGTAAATATCTCCACTGATATTAAGAAAAGCAGTAGCTTAATAAATTAAGTACTTCCTGGTATGGTTACTGTACTGGTAACTCCCCAAAAGAATCTGGATTGTGGTGAGGGAACAGAGAAAAAAGCTCATTTAGGACCTGCACTTACGAAGGGGGTAGGCAGCTGTATATCAGGGAGTAAACCTTCTGAGAATAAAAACAGCTGGATCTTGTTAAGGTAATTACACAGGGGAAAGAAAATGTACTGGGAACTCCTCAGAAGAATCTGATTTGTGGTGAGGGGAGAGAGATAAAAGCTCATTTAGGAACGACATGAACATGTTGCATAGGTAGCTGTTTATCAGTAAATATCTCCACTGAGATTAAGAAAAGCAGTAGCTTAATAAATCAAGTACTTCCAGGTATGGTTACTGTACTGGTAACTCCCTAAAAGAATCTGGATTGTGGTGAGGGAACAGAGAAAAAAGCTCATTTAGGACCTGCACTTACGAAGGGGGTAGGCAGCTGTATATCAGGGAGTAAACCTTCTGAGAATAAAAACAGCTGGAGAGTGTTAAGGTAATTACACAGGGGAAAGGATAATGTACTGGGAACTCCTCAGAAGAATCTGATTTGTGGTGAGGGGAGAGAGATAAAAGCTCATTTAGGAACGACATGAACATGATGCATAGGTAGCTGTTTATCAGTAAATATCTCCACTGAGATGAAGAAAAGCAGTAGCTTAATAAATTAAGTACTTCCTGGTATGGTTACTGTACTGGTAACTCCCCAAAAGAGTCTGGATTGTGGTGAGGGAACAGAGAAAAAAGCTCATGTAGGACCTGCACTTACGAAGGGGGTAGGCAGCTGTACATCAGGGAGTAAACCTTCTGAGAATAAAAACAGCTGGAGCTTGTTAAGGTAATTACACAGGGGAAAGGATAATGTACTAGGAACTCCTCAGAAGATCTGATTTGTGGTGAGGGGAGAGAGATAAAAGCTCATTTAGGGACGACATGAACATGCTGCGTAGGTAGCTGTTTATCAGTAAATATCTCCACTGAGATTAAGAAAAGCAGTAGCTTAATAAATTAAGTACTTCCTGGTATGTTTACTGTACTGGTAACTCCCAAAATAATCTGGATTGTGGTGAGGAAACAGAGAAAAAAGCTCATTTAGGACCTGCACTTACGAAGGGGGTGGGCAGCTGTATATCAGGGAGTAAACCTTCTGAGAATAAAAACAGCTGGAGCTTGTTAAGGTAATTACACAGGGGAAAGGATAATGTACTAGGAACTCCTCAGAAGAATCTGATTTGTGGTGAGGGGAGAGAGATAAAAGCTCATTTAGGAACGACATGAACATGCTGCCTACGTAGCTGTTTATCAGTAAATATCTCCACTGAGATTAAGAAAAGCAGTAGCTTAATAAATTAAGTACTTCCTGGTATGGTTACTGTACTGGTAACTCCCCAAAAGAATCTGGATTGTGGTGAGGGAACAGAGAAAAAAGCTCATTTAGGACCTGCACATACGAAGGGGTTAGGCAGCTGTATATCAGGGAGTAAACCATCTGAGAATAAAAATAGCTGGAGCTTGTTAAGGTAATTACAAAGGGGAAAGGATAATGTACTGGGAACTCCTCAGAAGAATCTGATTTGTGGTGAGGGGAGAGAGATAAAAGCTCATTTAGGAACGACATAAACATGCTGCGTAGGTAGCTGATTATCAGTAAATATCTCCACTGAGATTAAGAAAAGCAGTAGCTTAATAAATTAAGTACTTCCTGGTATGGTTACTGTACTGGTAACTCCCCAAAAGAATCTGGATTGTGGTGAGGGGAACAGAGAAAAAAGCTCATTTAGGACCTGCACATACGAAGGGGTTAGGCAGCTGTATATCAGGGAGTAAACCATCTGAGAATAAAAATAGCTGGAGCTTGTTAAGGTAATTACAAAGGGGAAAGGATAATGTACTGGGAACTCCTCAGAAGAATCTGATTTGTGGTGAGGGGAGAGAGATAAAAGCTCATTTAGGAACGACATAAACATGCTGCGTAGGTAGTGTTTATCAGTAAATATCTCCACTGAGATTAAGAAAAGCAGTAGCTTAATAAATTAAGTACTTCAGGTATGGTTACTGTACTGGTAACTCCCAAAAGAATCTGGATTGTGGTACGGAAGAGAGAAAAAAGCTCATTTAGGACCTGCACTTACGAAGGGTGTAGGCAGCTGTATATCAGTTAGTAAACCTCTGAGAATAAAAACAGCTGGAGCTTGTTAAGGTAATTACACAGGGAAAGGAGAATGTACTGGGAACTCCTCAGAAGAGTCTGAATTGTGCTGAGTGGAGAGAGATAAAAGCTCATTTAGGAACGAAATGAACATGCTGCGTACATAGCTGTTTATCAGTAAATATCTCCACTGAGATTAAGAAAAGCAGTAGCTTAATAAATTAAGTACTTCCTGGTATGGTTACTGTACTGGTAACTCCCCAAAAGAATCTGGATTGTGGTGAGGGAACAGAGAAAAAGCTCATTTAGGACCTGCACTTACGAAGGGGGTAGGCAGCTGTATATCAGTTAGTAAACCTTCTGAGAATAAAAACAGCTGGAGCTTGTTAAGGTAATTACACAGGGGAAAGGATAATGTACTGGGAACTCCTCAGAAGAATCTGAATTGTGCTGAGTGGAGAGAGATAAAAGCTCATTTAGGAACGACATGAACATGCTGCGTAGGTAGCTGTTTATCAATAAATATCTCCACTGAGATTAAGAAAAGCAGTAGCTTAATAAATTAAGTACTTCCTGGTATGGTTACTGTACTGGTAACTCCCCAAAAGAATCTGGATTGTGGTGAGGGAACAGAGAAAAAAGCTCATTTAGGACCTGCACTTACAAAGGTGGTAGGCAGCTGTATATCAGGGAGTAAACCTTCTGAGAATAAAAACAGCTCGAGCTTGTTAAGGTAATTACACACGGTTAAGGATAATGTACTGGGAACTCCTCAGAAGAATCTGATTTGTGGTGAGGGGAGAGAGATAAAAGCTCATTTAGGAACGACATGAACATGCTGCGTAGGTAGCTGTTTATCAGTAAATATCTCCACTGAGATTAAGAAAAGCAGTAGCTTAATAAATTAAGTACTTCCTGGTATGGTTACTGTACTGGTAACTCCCCAAAAAAATCTGGATTGTGGTGAGGGAACAGAGAAAAAAGCTCATTTAGGACCTGCACTTACGAAGGGGGTAGGCAGCAGTATATCAGTTAGTAAACCTTCTGAGAATAAAAACAGCTGGAGCTTGTTAAGGTAATTACACAGGGGAAAGGATAATGTACTGGGAACTCCTCAGAAGAATCTGATTTGTGGTGAGGGGAGAGAGATAAAAGCTCATTTAGGAACGACATGAACATGCTGCGTAGGTAGCTGTTTATCAGTAAATATCTCCACTGAGATTAAGAAAAGCAGTAGCTTAATAAATTAAGTACTTCCTGGTATGGTTACTGTACTGGTAACTCCCCAAAAGAATCTGGATTGTGGTCAGGGAACAGAGAAAAAGCTCATTTAGGACCTGCACTTACAAGGGGTTAGTCAGTTGTATATCAGGGAGTAAACCTTCTGAGAATAAAAACAGCGGAGCTTGTTAAGGTAATTACACAAGGGAAAGGATAATGTACTGATAACTCCTTAGTAGAATCTGATTTGTGGTGAGGGAAAGAGGTAAAAGCTCATTTAGGAACGACATGAACATGCTGCGTAGGTAGCAGTTTATCAGTAAATATCTCCATTGAGTTTAAGAAAAGCAGTAGCTTAATAAATTAAGTACTTCCTGGTATGGTTACTGTACTGGTAACTCCCCAAAAGAATCTGGATTCTGGTGAGGGAACAGAGAAAAAAGCTCATTTAGGACCTGCACTTACGAAGTGGTAGGCAGCTGTATATCAGGGAGTAAACCTTCTGAGAATAAAAACAGCTGGAGCTTCTTAAGGTAATTACACAGGGGAAAGGATAATGTACTAGGAACTCCTCAGAAGATCTGATTTGTGGTGAGGGGAGAGAGATAAAAGCTCATTTAGGGACGACATGAACATGCTGCGTAGGTAGCTGTTTATCAGTAAATATCTCCACTGAGATTAAGAAAAGCAGTAGCTTAATAAATTAAGTACTTCCTGGTATGTTTACTGTACTGGTAACTCCCCAAAATAATCTGGATTGTGGTGAGGAAACAGAGAAAAAAGCTCATTTAGGACCTGCACTTACGAAGGGGGTGGGCAGCTGTATATCAGGGAGTAAACCTTCTGAGAATAAAAACAGCTGGAGCTTGTTAAGGTAATTACACAGGGGAAAGGATAATGTACTAGGAACTCCTCAGAAGAATCTGATTTGTGGTGAGGGGAGAGAGATAAAGGCTCATTTAGGAACGACATGAACATGCTGCCTACGTAGCTGTTTATCAGTAAATATCTCCACTGAGATTAAGAAAAGCAGTAGCTTAATAAATTAAGTACTTCCTGGTATGGTTACTGTACTGGTAACTCCCCAAAATTATCTGGATTGTGGTGAGGGAACAGAGAAAAAGCTCATTTAGGTCCTGCACTTACGAAGGGGGTAGGCAGCTGTATATCAGGGAGTAAACCTTCTGAGAATAAAAACAGCTGGAGCTTGTTAAGGTAATTACACAGGGGAAAGGATAATGTACTGGGAACTCCTCAGAAGAATCTGATTCGTGGTGAGGGGAGAGAGATAAAAGCTCATTAAGGAACGACATGAAGATGCTGCGTAGGTAGCTGTTTATCAGTAAATATCTCCACTGAGATTAAGAAAGCAGTAGCTTAATAAATTAAGTATTTCCTGGTATGGTTACTGTACTGGTAACCTCCCCAAAAGAATCTGGATTGTGGTGAGGGAACAGAGAAAAAAGCTCATTTAGGACCTGCACATACGAAGGGGTTAGGCAGCTGTATATCAGGGAGTAAACCATCTGAGAATAAAAATAGCTGGAGCTTGTTAAGGTAATTACAAAGGGGAAAGGATAATGTACTGGGAAACTCCTCAGAAGAATCTGATTTGTGGTGAGGGGAGAGAGATAAAAGCTCATTTAGCAAAGACATAAACATGCTGCGTAGGTAGCTGTTTATCAGTAATATCTCCACTGAGATTAAGAAAAAGCAGTAGCTTAATAAATTAAGTACTTCCTGGTATGGTTACTGTACTGGTAACTCCCCAAAAGAATCTGGATTGTGGTAAGGGAAGAGAGAAAAAAGCTCATTTAGGACCTGCACTTACGAAGGGGGTAGGCAGCTGTATATCAGTTAGTAAACTTCTGAGAATAAAAACAGCTGGAGCTTGTTAAGGTAATTACACAGGGAAAGGAGAATGTACTGGGAACTCCTCAGAAGAATCTGAATTGTGCTGACTGGAGAGAGATAAAAGCTCATTTAGGAACGACATGAACATGCTGCGTACATAGCTGTTTATCAGTAAATATCTCCACTGAGATTAGAAAAGCAGTAGCTTAATAAATTAAGTACTTCCTGGTATGGTTACTGTACTGGTACCTCCCCAAAAGAATCTGGATTGTGGTGAGGGAACAGAGAAAAAAGCTCATTTAGGACCTGCACTTACGAAGGGGGTAGGCAGCTGTATATCAGTTAGTAAACCTTCTGAGAATAAAAACAGCTGGAGCTTGTTAAGGTAATTACACAGGGGAAAGGATAATGTACTGGGAACTCCTCAGAAGAATATGAATTGTGCTGAGTGGAGAGAGATAAAAGCTCATTTAGGAACGACATGAACATGCTGCGTAGGTAGCTGTTTATCAATAAATATCTCCACTGAGATTAAGAAAAGCAGTAGCTTAATAAATTAAGTACTTCCTGGTATGGTTACTGTACTGGTAACTCCCCAAAAGAATCTGGATTGTGGTGAGGGAACAGAGAAAAAAGCTCATTTAGGACCTGCACTTACAAGGTGGTAGGCAGCTGTATATCAGGGAGTAAACCTTCTGAGAATAAAAACAGCTCGAGCTTGTTAAGGTAATTACACACGGTTAAGGATAATGTACTGGGAACTCCTCAGAAGAATCTGATTTGTGGTGAGGGGAGAGAGATAAAAGCTCATTTAGGAACGACATGAACATGCTGCGTAGGTAGCTGTTTATCAGTAAATATCTCCACTGAGATTAAGAAAAGCAGTAGCTTAATAAATAAGTACTTCCTGGTATGGTTACTGTACTGGTAACTCCCCAAAAAAATCTGGATTGTGGTGAGGGAACAGAGAAAAAAGCTCATTTAGGACCTGCACTTACGAAGGGGTAGGCAGCAGTATATCAGTTAGTAAACCTTCTGAGAATAAAAACAGCTGGAGCTTGTTAAGGTAATTACACAGGGGAAAGGATAATGTACTGGGAACTCCTCAGAAGAATCTGATTTGTGGTGAGTTGAGAGAGATAAAAGCTCATTTAGGAACGACATGAACATGCTGCGTAGGTAGCTGTTTATCAGTAAATATCTCCACTGAGATTAAGAAAAGCAGTAGCTTAATAAATTAAGTACTTCCTGGTATGGTTACTGTACTGGTAACTCCCCCAAAAGAATCTGGATTGTGGTCAGGGAACAGAGAAAAAAGCTCATTTAGGACCTGCACTTACAAGGGGTTAGTCAGTTGTATATCAGGGAGTAAACCTTCTGAGAATAAAAACAGCTGGAGCTTGTTAAGGTAATTACACAAGGGAAAGGATAATGTACTGATAACTCCTTATTAGAATCTGATTTGTGGTGAGGGAAAGAGGTAAAAGCTCATTTAGGAACGACATGAACATGCTGCGTAGGTAGCAGTTTATCAGTAAATATCTCCATTGAGTTTAAGAAAAGCAGTAGCATAATAAATTAAGTACTTCCTGGTATGGTTACTGTACTGGTAACTCCCCAAAAGAATCTGGATTGTGGTGAGGGAACAGAGAAAAAAGCTCATTTAGGACCTGCACTTACAAAGGTGGTAGGCAGCTGTATATCACTTAGTAAACCTTCTGAGAATAAAAACAGCTGAGCTTGTTAAGGTAATTACACAGGGGAAAGGATAATGTACTGGGAACTCCTTCTGAAGAATCTGAATTGTGGTGAGGGTAGAGAGATAAAAGCTCATTTAGGAACGACATGAACATGCTCCGTACGTAGCTGTTTATCAGTATATATCTCCACTGAGATTAAGAAAAGCAGTAGCTTAATAAATTAAGTACTTCCTTGTATGGTTACTGTACTGGTAAATCCCCAAAAGAATCTGGATTGTGGTGAGGGAACAGAGAAAAAAGCTCATTTAGGACCTGCACTTACGAAGGGGGTAGGCAGCTGTATATCAGGGAGTAAACCTTCTGAGAATAAAAACAGCTGGAGCTTGTTAAGGTAATTACACAGGGAAAGGATAATGTACTGGGAACTCCTCAGAAGAATCTGATTTGTGGTGAGGGAGAGAGATAAAAGCTCATTTAGGAACGACATGAACATGCTGCGTAGGTAGCTGTTTATCAGTAAATATCTCCACTGAGATTAAGAAAAGCAGTAGCTTAATAAATTAAGTACTTCCTGGTATGGTTACTGTACTGGTAACTCCCCAAAAGAATCTGGATTGTGGTGAGGGAACAGAGAAAAAGCTCATTTAGGACCTGCACATACGAAGGGGGTAGGCAGCTGTATATAAGGGAGTAAACCACCTGAGAATAAAAATAGCTGGAGCTTGTTAAGGTAATTACACAGGGGAAAGGATAATGTACTGGGAACTCCTCAGAAGAATCTGATTTGTGGTGAGGGGAGAGAGATAAAAGCTCATTTAGCAAAGACATAAACATGCTGCGTAGGTAGCTGTTTATCAGTAAATATCTCCACTGAGAATAAGAAAAGCAGTAGCTTAATAAATTAAGTACTTCCTGGTATGGTTACTGTACTGGTAACTCCCCAAAAGAATCTGGATTGTGGTGAGGGAATAGAGAAAAAAGCTCATTTAGGACCTGCACTTACGAAGGGGGTAGGCAGCTGTATACCAGTTAGTAAACCTTC
>NW_025957373.1:0-25605 GCF_023159225.1 Perognathus longimembris pacificus | reverse complement strand
CAAATCAGATTCTTCTGAGGAGTTCCCAGTACATTATCCTTTCCCCTGTGTAATTACCTTAACAAGCTCCAGCTGTTTTTATTCTCAGAAGGTTTACTCCCTGATATACAGCTGCCTACCCCCTTCGTAAGTGCAGGTCCTAAATGAGCTTTTTTCTCTGTCCCCTCAACACAATCCAGATTCTTTTGGGGAGTTACGAGTACAGTAACCATACCAGGATGTACTTAATTTATTAAGCTACTGCTTTTCTTAATCTCAGTGGAGATATTTACTGATAAACAGCTACCTACGCAGCATGTTCATGTTTTCCTAAATGAGCTTTTATCTCTCTCCCCTCACCACAAATCAAATTCTTCTGAGGAGTTCCCGGTACATTATCCTTTCCCCTGTGTAATTACCTTAACAAGCTCCAGCTGTTTTTATTCTCAGAAGGTTTACTCCCTGATATACAGTTGCCTACCCCCTTCGTAAATGCAGGTCCTAAATGAGCTTTTTTCTCTGTCCCCTCAACACAATCCAGATTCTTTTGGGAGTTACGAGTACAGTAACCATACCAGGATGTACTTAATTTATTAAGCTACTGCTTTTCTTAATCTCAGTGGAGATATTTACTGATAAACAGCTACCTACGCAGCATGTTCATGTCGTTCCTAAATGAGATTTTATCTCTCTCCCCTCACCACAAATCAGATTCTTCTGAGGAGTTCCCGGTACATTATCCTTTCCCCTGTGTAATTACCTTAACAAGCTCCAGCTGTTTTTATTCTCAGAAGGTTTACTCCCTGATATACAGTTGCCTACCCCCTTCGTAAATGCAGGTCCTAAATGAGCTTTTTTCTCTGTTCCTTCACCACAATCCAGATTCTTTTGGGGAGGGTACCAGTACAGTAACCATACCAGGAAGTACTTAATTTTTAAGCTACTGCTTTTCTTAATCTCTGTGGAGATATTTACTGATAAACAGCTACCTACGCAGCATGTTCATGTTGTTCCTAAATGAGCTTTTATCTCTCTCCCCTCACCACAAATCAGATTCCTCTGAGGAGTTCCCAGTACATTATACTTTCCCATGTGTAATTACCTTAACAAGCTCCAGCTCTTTTTATTCTCAGAAGGTGTACTGCCTGATATACAGCTGCCTACCCCCTTCGTAAGTGCAGGTCCTAAATGAGCTTTTTTCTCTGTTCCCTCACCACAATCCAGATTCTTTTGGGGAGTTACGAGTACAGTAACCATACCAGGATGTACTTAATTTATTCAGCTACTACTTTTCTTAATCTCAGTGGAGATATTTACTGATAAACAGCTACCTACGCAGCATGTTCATGTCGTTCCTAAATGAGCTTTTATCTCTCTCCCCTCACCACAAATCAAATTCTTCTGAGGAGTTCCTAGTACATTTTCCTTTCCCCTGTGTAATTACCTTAAGAAGCTCCAGCTGTTTTTATTCTCAGAAGGTGTACTGCCTGATATACAGCTGCCTACCCCCTTCGTAAGTGCAGGTCCTAAATGAGCTTTTTTCTCTGTTCCCTCACCACAATCCAGAATCTTTTGGGGAGTTACCAGTACAGTAAACATACCGGGAAGTACTTAATTTATTAAGCTACTGCTTTTCTTAATCTCAGTGGAGATATTTACTGATAAACAGCTACCTACGCAGCATGTTCATGTCGTTCCTAAATGAGCTTTATCTCTCTCCCCTCACCACAAATCAGATTCTTCTGAGGAGTTCCCAGTACATTATCCTTTCCCCTGTGTAATTACCTTAACAAGCTCCAGCTGTTTTTATTCTCAGAAGGTTCACTCCCTGATAAACAGCTGCCTACCCCCTTCGTAAGTGCAGGTCCTAAATGAGCTTTTTTCTCTGTTCCCTCACCACAATCAGATTCTTTTGGGGAGTTACCAGTACAGTAACCATACCAGAAGTACTTAATTTATTAAGCTACTGCTTTTCTTAATCTCAGTGGAGATATTTACTGATAAACAGCTACGTACGCAGCATGTTCATGTCGTTCCTAAATGAGCTTTTATCTCTCTCCCCTCACCACAAATCAGATTCTTCTGAGGAGTTCCCAGTACATTATCCTTTCCGCTGTGTAATTACCTTAACAAGCTCCAGCTGTTTTTATTCTCAGAGGGTTTACTCCCTGATATACAGCTGCCTACCCCCTTCGTAAGTGCAGGTCCTAAATGAGCTTTTTTCTCTGTTCCCTCACCACAATCCAGATTCTTTTGGGGAGTTACCAGTACAGTAACCATACCAGGAAGTACTTAATTTATTAAGCTACTGCTTTTCTTAATCTCTGTGCAGATATTTACTGATAAACAGCTACCTACGCAGCATGTTCATGTCGTTCCTAAATGAGCTTTTATCTCTCTCCCCTCACCACAAATCAGATTCTTCTGAGGAGTTCCCAGTACATTATCCTTTCCCCTGTGTAATTACCTTAACAAGCTCCAGCTTTTTTCATTCTCAGAAGGTTTACTCCCTGATATACAGCTGCCTACCCCCTTCGTAAGTGCAGGACATAAATGAGCTTTTTTCTCTGTTCCCTCACCATAATCCAGATTCTTTTGGGGAGTTACCAGTACAGTAACCATACCAGGAAGTACTTAATTTATTAAGCTACTGCTTTTCTTATTCTCAGTGCAGATATTTACTGATAAACAGCTACGTACGCAGCATGATCATGTCGTTCCTAAATGAGCTTTTATCTCTCTCCCCTCACCACAAATCAGATTCTTCTGAGGAGTTCCCAGTACATTATCCTTTCCCCTGTGTAATTACCTTAACAAGCTCCAGCTGTTTTTATTCTCAGAAGGTTTACTCCCTGGTATACAGCTGCCTACCCCCTTCGTAAGTGCAGGTCTTAAATGAGCATTTTTCTCTGTTCCTTCACCACAATCCAGATTCTTTTGGGGAGTTACCAGTAGAGTAACCATACCAGGAAGTACTTAATTTATAAAGCTACTGCTTTTCTTAATCTCAGTGGAGATATTTACTGATAAACAGCTACCTACGCAGCATGGTCCTGTCGTTCCTAAATGAGCTTTTATCTCTCTCCCCTCACCACAAATCAGATTCTTCTGAGGAGTTCCCAGTACATTATCCGCTCCCCTGTGTAATTACCTTAACAAGCTCCAGCTGTTTTTATTCTCAGAAGGTTTACTCCCTGATATACAGCTACCTACCCCCTTCGGAAGTGCAGGTCCTAAATGAGCTTTTTTCTCTGTCCCCTCAACACAATCCAGATTCTTTTGGGGAGTTACGAGTACAGTAACCATACCAGGATGTACTTAATTTATTAAGCTACTGCTTTTCTTAATCTCAGTGGAGATATTTACTGATAAACAGCTACCTACGCAGCATGTTCATGTCGTTCCTAAATGAGATTTTATCTCTCTCCCCTCACCACAAATCAGATTCTTCTGAGGAGTTCCCGGTACATTATCCTTTCCCCTGTGTAATTACCTTAACAAGCTCCAGCTGTTTTTATTCTCAGAAGGTTTACTCCCTGATATACAGTTGCCTACCCCCTTCGTAAATGCAGGTCCTAAATGAGCTTTTTTCTCTGTTCCTTCACCACAATCCAGATTCTTTTGGGGAGGTACCAGTACAGTAACCATACCAGGAAGTACTTAATTTTTTAAGCTACTGCTTTTCTTAATCTCTGTGGAGATATTTACTGATAAACAGCTACCTACGCAGCATGTTCATGTTGTTCCTAAATGAGCTTTTATCTCTCTCCCCTCACCACAAATCAGATTCCTCTGAGGAGTTCCCAGTACATTATACTTTCCCATGTGTAATTACCTTAACAAGCTCCAGCTCTTTTTATTCTCAGAAGGTGTACTGCCTGATATACAGCTGCCAACCCCCTTCGTAAGTGCAGGTCCTAAATGAGCTTTTTTCTCTGTTCCCTCACCACAATGCAGAATCTTTTGGGGAGTTACCAGTACAGTAAACATACCGGGAAGTACTTAATTTATTAAGCTACTGCTTTTCTTAATCTCAGTGGAGATATTTACTGATAAACAGCTACCTACGCAGCATGTTTATGTCGTTCCTAAATGAGCTTTTATCTCTCTCCCCTCACCACAAATCAGATTCTTCTGAGGAGTTCCCAGTACATTATCCTTTCCCCTGTGTAATTACCTTAACAAGCTCCAGCTGTTTTTATTCTCAGAAGGATTACTCCCTGATAAACAGCTGCCTATCCCCTTCGTAAGTGCAGGACCTAAATGAGCTTTTTTCTCTGTTCCCTCACCACAATCCAGATTCTTTTGGGGAGTTACCAGTACAGTAACCATACCAGAAGTACTTAATTTATTAAGCTACTGCTTTTCTTAATCTCAGTGGAGATATTTACTGATAAACAGCTACGTATGCAGCATGTTCATGTCGTTCCTAAATGAGCTTTTATCTCTCTCCCCTCACCACAAATCAGATTCTTCTGAGGAGTTCCCAGTACATTATCCTTTCCCCTGTGTAATTACCTTAACAAGCTCCAGCTGTTTTTATTCTCAGAAGGTTTACTCCCTGATATACAGCTGCCTACCCCCTTCGTAAGTGCAGGTCCTAAATGAGCTTTTTTCTCTGTTCCCTCACCACAATCCAGATTCTTTTGGGGAGTTACCAGTACAGTAACCATACCAGGAAGTACTTAATTTATTAAGCTACTGCTTTTCTTAATCTCAGTGGAGATATTTACTGATAAACAGCTACCTACGCAGCATGTTCATGTCGTTCCTAAATGAGCTTTTATCTCTCTCCCCTCACCACAAATCAGATTCTTCTGAGGAGTTCCCAGTACATTATCCTTTCCCCTGTGTAATTACCTTAACAAGCTCCAGCTGTTTTTATTCTCAGAAGGTGTACTCCCTGATATACAGCTGCATACCCCCTTCATAAGTGCAGGTCCTATATGAGCTTTTTTCTCTGTTCCCTCACCACAATCCAGATTCTTTTGGGGAGTTACCAGTACAGTAACCATACCAGAAGTACTTAATTTATTAAGCTACTGCTTTTCTTAATCTCAGTGGAGATATTTACTGATAAACAGCTACGTATGCAGCATGTTCATGTCGTTCCTAAATGAGCTTTTATCTCTCTCCCCTCACCACAAATCAGATTCTTCTGAGGAGTTCCCAGTACATTATCCTTTCCCCTGTGTAATTACCTTAACAAGCTCCAGCTGTTTTTATTCTCAGAAGGTTTACTCCCTGGTATACAGCTGCCTACCCCCTTCGTAAGTGCAGGTCCTAAATGAGCATTTTTCTCTGTTCCTTCACCACAATCCAGATTCTTTTGGGGAGTTACCAGTAGAGTAACCATACCAGGAAGTACTTAATTTATTAAGCTACTGCTTTTCTTAATCTCAGTGGAGATATTTACTGATAAACAGCTACCTACGCAGCATGGTCCTGTCGTTCCTAAATGAGCTTTTATCTCTCTCCCCTCACCACAAATCAGATTCTTCTGAGGAGTTCCCAGTACATTATCCGCTCCCCTGTGTAATTACCTTAACAAGCTCCAGCTGTTTTTATTCTCAGAAGGTTTACTCCCTGATATACAGCTACCTACCCCCTTCGGAAGTGCAGGTCCTAAATGAGCTTTTTTCTCTGTTCCCTCCCCACAATCCAGATTCTTTTGGGGAGTTACCAGTACAGTAACCATACCAGAAAGTACTTAATTTATTAAGCAACTGCTTTTCTTAATCTCAGTGGAGATATTTACTGATAAACAGCTATGTACGCAGCATGTTCATGTCGTTCTTAAATGAGCTTTTATCTCTCTCCCCTCACCACAAATCAGATTCTTCTGAGGAGTTCCCAGTACATTATCCTTTCCCCTGTGTAATTACCTTAACAAGATCCAGCTGTTTTTATTCTCAGAAGGTTTACTAACTGATATACAGCTGCCTACCCCCTTCGTAAGTGCAGGTCCTAAATGATCTTTTTTCTCTGTTCCCTCAAACACAATCCAGATTCTTTTGGGGAGTTACCAGTAGAGTAACCATACCAGGAAGTACTTAATTTTTTAAGCTACTGCTTTTCTTAATCTCTGTGGAGATATTTACTGATAAACAGCTACCTACGCAGCATGTTCATGTCGTTCCTAAATGAGCTTTTATCTCTCTCCCCTCACCACAAATCAGATTCCTCTGAGGAGTTCCCAGTACATTATACTTTCCCATGTGTAATTACCTTAACAAGCTCCAGCTCTTTTTATTCTCAGAAGGTTTACTCCCTGATATACAGCTGCCTATCCACTTCGTAAGTGCAGGTCCTAAATGAGCTTTTTTCTCTGTTCCCTCACCACAATCCAGATTCTTTTGGGGAGTTACCAGTACAGTAACCATACCAGGAAGTACTTAATTTATTAAGCTACTGCTTTTCTTAATCTCAGTGGAGATATTTACTGATAAACAGCTACCTACGCAGCATGTTCATGTCGTTCCTAAATGAGCTTTTATCTCTCTCCCCTCACCACAAATCAGATTCTTCTGAGGAGTTCCCGGTACATTATCCTTTCCCCTGTGTAATTACCTTAACAAGCTCCAGCTGTTTTTATTCTCAGAAGGTGTACTCCCTGATATACAGCTGCATACCCCCTTCATAAGTGCAGGTCCTATATGAGCTTTTTTCTCTGTTCCCTCACCACAATCCAGATTCTTTTGGGGAGTTACCAGTACAGTAACCATACCAGGAAGTACTTAATTTATTAAGCTACTGCTTTTCTTAATCTCAGTGCAGATATTTACTGATAAACAGCTACGTACGCAGCATGATCATGTCGTTCCTAAATGAGCTTTTATCTCTCTCCCCTCACCACAAATCAGATTCTTCTGAGGAGTTCCCAGTACATTATCCTTTCCCCTGTGTAATTACCTTAACAAGCTCCAGCTGTTTTTATTCTCAGAAGGTTTACTCCCTGGTATACAGCTGCCTACCCCCTTCGTAAGTGCAGGTCCTAAATGAGCATTTTTCTCTGTTCCTTCACCACAATCCAGATTCTTTTGGGGAGTTACCAGTAGAGTAACCATACCAGGAAGTACTTAATTTATTAAGCTACTGCTTTTCTTAATCTCAGTGGAGATATTTACTGATAAACAGCTACCTACGCAGCATGGTCCTGTCGTTCCTAAATGAGCTTTTATCTCTCTCCCCTCACCACAAATCAGATTCTTCTGAGGAGTTCCCAGTACATTATCCGCTCCCCTGTGTAATTACCTTAACAAGCTCCAGCTGTTTTTATTCTCAGAAGGTTTACTCCCTGATATACAGCTACCTACCCCCTTCGTAAGTGCAGGTCCTAAATGAGCTTTTTTCTCTGTTCCCTCACCACAATCCAGATTCTTTTGGGGAGTTACCAGTACAGTAACCATACCAGGAAGTACTTAATTTATTAAGCTACTGCTTTTCTTAATCTCAGTGCAGATATTTACTGATAAACAGCTACGTACGCAGCATGTTCATGTCGTTCCTAAATGAGCTTTTATCTCTCTCCCCTCACCACAAATCAGATTCTTCTGAGGAGTTCCCGGTACATTATCCTTTCCCCTGTGTAATTACCTTAACAAGCTCCAGCTGTTTTTATTCTCAGAAGGTTTACTCCCTGATATACAGTTGCCTACCCCCTTCGTAAGTGCAGGTCCTAAATGAGGTTTTTTCTCTGTTCCTTCACCACAATCCAGATTCTTTTGGGGAGTTACCAGTACAGTAACCATACCAGGAAGTACTTAATTTATTAAGCTACTGCTTTTCCTAATCTCAGTGGAGATATTTACTGATAAACAGCTACCTACGCAGCATGTTCATGTCGTTCCTAAATGAGCTTTTATCTCTCTCCCCTCACCACAAGTCAGATTCTTCTGAGGAGTTCCCAGTACATTATCCTTTCCACTGTGTAATTACCTTAAGAAGCTCCAGCTGTTTTTATTCTCCGAAGGTTTACTCCCTGATATACAGCTGCCTACCCCCTTCGTAAGTGCAGATCCTAAATGAGCTTTTTTCTCTGTTCCCTCACCACAGTCCAGATTCTTTTGGGGAGTTACTAGTACAGTAACCATACCAGGAAGTACTTAATTTATTAAGATACTGCTTTTCTTAATCTCAGTGGAGATATTTACTGATAAACAGCTACCTACGCAGCATGTTCATGTCATTCCTAAATGAGCTTTTATCTCTCTCCCCTCACCACAAATCAGAATCTTCTGAGGAGTTCCCAGTACATTATTCTTTCCCCTGTGTAATTACCTTAACAAGCTCCAGCTGTTTTTATTCTCAGAATGTTTCCTCCCTGATATACAGCTGCCTACCCCCTTCGTAAGTGCAGGTCCTAAATGAGCTTTTTTCTCTCTTCCCTCAACACAATCCAGATTCTTTTGGGGAGTTACGAGTACAGTAAACATACCAGGATGTACTTAATTTATTAAGCTACTGCTTTTCTTAATCTCAGTGGAGATATTTACTGATAAACAGCTGTGTACGCAGCTTGTTCATGTCGTTCTTAAATGAGCTTTTATCTCTCTCCCCTCACCACAAATCAGATTCTTCTGAGGAGTTCCCAGTACATTATCCTTTCCCCTGTGTAATTACCTTAAGAAGCTCCAGCTGTTTTTATTCTCAGAAGGTTGACTCCCTGATATACAGCTGCCTACCCCCTTCGTAAGTGCAGGTCCTAAATGAGCTTTTTTCTCTGTTCCCTCACCACAATCCAGATTCTTTTGGGGAGTTACCAGTACATTAACCATACCAGGAAGTACTTAATTTATTAAGCTAATGGTTTTCTTTTTTCTTTTTTTTTTTTTTTTTTTTTGCCAGTCCTGGGCCTTGGACTCAGGGCCTGAGCACTGTCCCTGGTTTCTTCCCGCTCAAGGCTAGCACTCTGCCACTTGAGCCACAGCGCCGCTTCTGGCCGTTTTCTGTATATGTGGTGCTGGGGAATCGAACCTAGGGCCTCGGGTATCTTAGGCAGGCACTCTTGCCACTAGGCCATATCCCCAGCCCCTAAGCTACTGCTTTTCTTAATCTCAGTGGATATATTTACTGATAAACAGCTACCTACGCAGCATGTTCATGTCGTTCCTAAATGAGCTTTTATCTCTCTCCCCTCACCACAAATCAGATTCCTCTCAGGAGTTCCCAGTACATTATACTTTCCCATGTGTAATTACCTTAACAAGCTCCAGCTCTTTTTATTCTCAGAAGGTTTACTCCCTGATATACAGCTGCCTATCCACTTCGTAAGTGCAGGTCCTAAATGAGCTTTTTTCTCTGTTCCCTCACCACAATCCAGATTCTTTTGGGGAGTTACCAGTACAGTAACCATACCAGGAAGTACTTAATTTATTAAGCTACTGCTTTTCTTAATCTCAGTGGAGATATTTACTGATAAACAGCTACCTACGCAGCATGTTCATGTCGTTCCTAAATGAGCTTTTATCTCTCTCCCCTCACCACAAATCAGATTCTTCTGAGGAGTTCCCAGTACATTATCCTTTCCCCTGTGTAATTACCTTAACAAGCTCCAGCTGTTTTTATTCTCAGAAGGTGTACTCCCTGATATACAGCTGCATACCCCCTTCATAAGTGCAGGTCCTATATGAGCTTTTTTCTCTGTTCCCTCACCACAATCCAGATTCTTTTGGGGAGTTACCAGTACAGTAACCATACCAGGAAGTACTTAATTTATTAAGCTACTGCTTTTCTTAATCTCAGTGCAGATATTTACTGATAAACAGCTACGTACGCAGCATGATCATGTCGTTCCTAAATGAGCTTTTATCTCTCTCCCCTCACCACAAATCAGATTCTTCTGAGGAGTTCCCAGTACATTATCCTTTCCCCTGTGTAATTACCTTAAAAAGCTCCAGCTGTTTTTATTCTCAGAAGGTTTACTCCCTGATATACAGCTGCCTACCCCTTCGTAAGTGTAGGTCCTAAATGAGCTTTTTTCTCTGTTCCCTCACCACAATCCAGATTCTTTTGGGGAGTTACCAGTACAGTAACCATACCAGGAAGTACTTAATTTATTAACCTACTGCTTTTCTTAATCTCAGTGGAGATATTTACTGATAAACAGCTACCTACGCAGCATGTTCATGTCGTTCCTAAATGAGCTTTTATCTCTCTCCCCTCACCACAAAACAGATTCTTCTGAGGAAGTCCCAGTACATTATCCTTTCCCCTGTGTAATTACCTTAACAAGCTCCAGCTGTTTTTATTCTCAGAAGGTTTACTCCCTGATATACATCTGCCTACCCCCTTCGTAAGTGCAGGTCCTAAATGAGCTTTTTTCTCTGTTCCCTCAACACAATCCAGATTCTTTTGGGGAGTTACCAGTACAGTAACCATACCAGGATGTACTTAATTTATTAAGCTACTGCTTTTCTTAATCTCAGTGGAGATATTTACTGATAAACAGTTATGTACGCAGCATGTTCATGTCGTTCTTAAATGAGCTTTTATCTCTCTCCCCTCACCACAAATCAGATTCTTCTGAGGAGTTCCCAGTACATTATCCTTTCCCCTGTGTAATTACCTTAACAAGCTCCAGCTGTTTTTATTCTCAGAAGGTTTACTCCCTGATATACAGCTGCCTACCCCATTCGTAAGTGCAGGTCCTAAATGAGCTTTTTTCTCTGTTCCCTCCACAAAATCCAGATTCTTTTGGGGAGTTACCAGTACAGTAACCATACCAGGAAGTACTTAATTTATTAAGCTACTGCTTTTCTTAATCTCAGTGGAGATATTTACTGATAAACAGCTATGTACGCAGCTTGTTCATGTCGTTCTTAAATGAGCTTTTATCTCTCTCCCCTCACCACAAATCAGATTCTTCTGAGGAGTTCCCAGTACATTATCCTTTCCCCTGTGTAATTACCTTAAGAAGCTCCAGCTGTTTTTATTCTCAGAAGGTTGACTCCCTGATATACAGCTGCCTACCCCCTTCGAAAGTGCAGGTCCTAAATGAGCTTTTTTCTCTGTTCCCTCACCACAATTCAGATTCTTTTGGGGAGTTACCAGTACAGTAACCATACCAGGAAGTACTTAATTTATTAAGCTAATGGTTTTCTTTTTTCTTTTTTTTTTTTTTTTTTTGCCAGTCCTGGGTCTTGGACTCAGGGCCTGAGCACTGTCCCTGGTTTCTTCCCGCTCAAGGCTAGCACTCTGCCACTTGAGCCACAGCGCCGCTTCTGGCCGTTTTCTGTATATGTGGTGCTGGGGAATCGAACCTAGGGCCTCGTGTATCTTAGGCAGGCACTCTTGCCACTAGGCCATATCCCCAGCCCCTAAGCTACTGCTTTTCTTAATCTCAGTGGATATATTTACTGATAAACAGCTACCTACGCAGCATGTTCATGTCGTTCCTAAATGAGCTTTTATCTCTCTCCCCTCACCACAAATCAGATGCTTCTGAGGATTTCCCAGTACATTATCCTTTCCACTGAGTAATTACCTTAAGAAGCAGCAGCTGTTTTTATTCTCAGAAGGTTTACTACCTGATATACAGCTGCCTACCCCCTTCGTAAGTGCAGGTCCTAAATGAGCTTTATTCTCTGTTCCCTCACCACAATCCAGATTCTTTTGGGGAGTTACCAGTACAGTAACTATACCAGGAAGTACTTAATTTATTAAGCTACTGCTTTTCTTAATCTCAGTGGAGATATTTACTGATAAACAGCTACCTACGCAGCATGTTCATGTCATTCCTAAATGAGCCTTTATCTCTCTCCCCTCACCACAAATCAGATTCTTCTGAGGAGTTCCCAGTACATTATCCTTTCCCCTGTGTAATTACCTTAACAAGCTCCAGCTGTTTTTATTCTCAGAAGTTTTACTCCCTGATATACAGCTGCCTACCCCCTTCGTAAGTGCAGGTCCTAAATGAGCTTTTTTCTCTGTTCCCTCACCACAATCCAGATTCTTTTGGGGAGTTACCAGTACAGTAACCATACCAGGAAGTACTTAATTTATTAAGCTACTGCTTTTCTTAATCTCAGTGCAGATATTTACTGATAAACAGCTACGTAAGCAGCATGTTCATGTCGTTCCTAAATGAGCTTTTATCTATCTCCCCTCACCACGAATCAGATTCTTCTGAGGAGTTCCCAGTATATTATCCTTTCCCCTGTGTAATTACCTTAACAAGCTCCAGCTGTTTTTATTCTCAGAAGGTTTACTCACTGATATACAGCTGCCTACCCCCTTCGTAAGTGCAGGTCCTAAATGAGCTTTTTTCTCTGTTCCCTCACCACAATCGAGATTCTTTTGGGGAGTTACCAGCACAGTAATCATACCAGGAAGTAGTTAATTTATTAAGCTACTACTTTTCTTAATCTCAGTGGAGATATTTACTGATAAACAGCTACCTACGCAGCATGTTCATGTCGTTCTTAAATGAGCTTTTATCTCTCTCCCCTCACCACAAATCAGATTCTTCTGAGGAGTTCCCAGTACATTATCCTTTCCCCTGTGTAATTACCTTAACAAGCTCCTGCTGTTTTTATTCTCAGAAGTTTTACTCCCTGATATACAGCTGCCTACCCCCGTCGTAAGTGCAGGTCCTAAATAAGTTTTTTCTCTGTTCCCTCACCACAATCCAGATTCTTTTGGGGAGTTACCAGTACAGTAACCAACCAGGAAGTAATTAATTTATTAAGCTACTGCTTTTCTTAATCGCAGTGGAGATATTTACTGATAAACAGCTACGTACGCAGCATGTTCATGTCGTTCCTAAATGAGCTTTTATCTCTCCCCCTCACCACAAATCAGATTCTTCTGAGGAGTTCCCAGTACATTATCTTTTCCCCTGTGTAATTACCTTAACAAGCTCCAGCTGTTTTTATTCTCAGAAGGTTTACTCCCTGATATACAGCAGCCTACCCCCTTCGTAAGTGCGGGTCCTAAATGAGCTTTTTTCTCTGTTCCCTCACCACAATCCAGATTCTTTTGTGGAGTTACCAGTACAGTAACCATACCAGGAAGTACTTAATTTATTAAGCTACTGCGTTTCTTAATCTCAGTGGAGATATTTACTGATAAACAGCTACCTACGCAGCATGTTCATGTCGTTCTTAATGAGCTTTTATCTCTCTCCCCTCACCACAAATCAGATTCTTCTGAGGAGTTCCTAGTACATTTTCCTTTCCCCTGTGTAATTACCTTCACAAGCTCCAGCTGTTTTTATTCTCAGAAGGTGTACTGCCTGATATACAGCTGCCTACCCCCTTCGTAAGTGCAGTTCCTAAATGAGCTTTTTTCTCTGTTCCCTCACCACAATCCAGAATCTTTTGGGGAGTTACCAGTACAGTAAACATACCGGGAAGTACTTAATTTATTAAGCTACTGCTTTTCTTAATCTCAGTGGAGATATTTACTGATAAACAGCTACCTACCCAGCATGTTCATGTCGTTCCTAAATGAGCTTTTATCTCTCTCCCCTCACCACAAATCAGATTCTTCTGAGGAGTTCCCAGTACATTATCCTTTCCCCTGTGTACTTACCTTAACAAGCTCCATGTGTTTTTATTCTCAGAAACGATACTCCCTGATATACAGCTGCCTACCCCCTTCGTAAGTGCAAGTCCTATATGAGCTTTTTTCTCTGTTCCCTCACCACAATCCAGATTCTTTTGGGGAGTTACCAGTACAGTAACCATACGAGGAAGTACTTAATTTATTAAGCTACTGCTTTTCTTAATCTCAGTGGAGATATTTACTGATAAACAGCTACCTACGCAGCATGTTCATGTCGTTCCTAAATGAGCTTTTATCTCTCTCCCCTCACCACAAATCAGATTCTTCTGAGGAGTTCCCAGTACATAATCCTTTCCCCTGTGTAATTACTTTTACAAGCTCCAGCTGTTTTTATATTCAGAATGTTTACTCCCTGATATACAGCTGCCTACCCCCTTCGTAAGTGCAGGTCCTAAATGAGCTTTTTTCTCTGTTCCCTCACCACAATCCAGATTCTTTTGGGGAGTTACCAGTACAGTAAGCATACCAGGAAGTACTTAATTTATTAAGCTACTGCTTTTCTTAATCTCAGTGGAGATATTTACTGATAAAAAGCTACCTACACAGCATGTTCATGTCGTTCCTAAATGAGCTTGTTTCTCTGTTCCCTCACCACAATCCAGATTCTTTTGGGGAGTTACCAGTACAGTAAGCATACCAGGAAGTACTTAAATTTTGAAGCTACTGCTTTTCTTTTTCTTTTTTTTTTTTTTTTTTTTTTGGCCTGTCCTGGGCTTTGGAATCACTGCCTGAGCACTGGCCCTGGCTTCTTCCCGCTCAAGGCTAGCACTCTGCCACGAGAGCCACAGCGCCGCTTCTGGCCGTTTTTTCTGTATATGTGGTGCTGGGGAATCGAACCTAGGGCCTCGTGTATCCGAGGCAGGCACTCTTGACACTAGGCTATATCCCCAGCCCCTGCTTTTCTTAATCTCAGTAGAGATATTTACTGATAAACAGCTACCTATGCAGCATGTTCATGTCGTTCCTAAATGAGCTTTTATCTCTCTCCCCTCACCAAAAATCAGATTCTTCTGAGGAGTTCCCAGAACATTATCTTTTCCCCTGTGTAATTACCTTAACAAGCTCCAGCTGTTTTTATTCTCAGAAGGTTTACTCCCTGATATACAGCTGCCTACCCCCTTCGTAAGTGCAGGTCCTAAATTAGCGTTTTTCTCTGTTCCCTCACCACAATCCAGATTCTTTGGGGAGTTACCAGTACAATAACCATACCAGGAAGTACTTAATTTATTAAGCTACTGCTTTTCTTAATCTCAGTGGAGATATTTACTGATAAACAGCTACCTACGCAGCATGTTCATGTCGTTCCTAAATGAGCTTTTATCTCTCTGCCCTCACCACAAATCAGATTCTTCTGAGGAGTTCCAGGTACATAATCCTTTCCCCTGTGTAATTACCTTAACAAGCTCCAGCTGTTTTTATTCTCAGAAGGTTTACTCCCTGATATACAGCTGCCTACCCCCTTGGTAAGTGCAGGTCCTAAATGAGCTTTTTTCTCTGTTCCCTCACCACAATCCAGATTCTTTTGTGGAGTTACCAGTACAGTAACCATACCAGGAAGTACTTAATTTATTAAGCTACTGCTTTTCTTAATCTCAGTGGAGATATTTACTGATAAACAGCTACCTACGCAGCATGTTCATGTCGTTCCTAAGTGAGCTTTTATCTCTCTCCCCTCACCACAAATCAGATTCTTCTGAGGAGTTCCCAGTACATTATCCTTTCCCCTGTGTAATTACCTTAACGAGTACCAGCTGTTTTTATTCTCAGAAGGTTTAGTCCCTGATATACAGCTGCCTACCCCCTTCGTAAGTGCAGGTCCTAAATGAGCTTTTTTCTCTGTTCCCTCACCACAATCGAGATTCTTTTGGGGAGTTACCAGTACAGTAACCATACCAGGAAGTACTTAATTTATTAAGCTACTGCTTTTCTTAATCTCAGTGGAGATATTTACTGATAAACAGCTACGTAAGCAGCATGTTCATGTCGTTCCTAAATGAGCTTTTATCTCTCTCCCCTCACCACAAATCAGATTCTTCTGAGGAGTTCCCAGTACATTATCTTTTCCCCTGTGTAATTACCTTAACAAGCTCCAGCTGTTTTTATTCTCAGAAGGTTTACTCCCTGATATACAGCAGCCTACCCCCTTCGTAAGTGCGGGTCCTAAATGAGCTTTTTTCTCTGTTCCCTCACCACAATCCAGATTCTTTTGTGGAGTTACCAGTACAGTAACCATACCAGGAAGTACATAATTTATTAAGCTACTGCGTTTCTTAATCTCAGTGGACATATTTACTGATAAACAGCTACCTACGCAGCATGTTCATGTCGTTCTTAATGAGCTTTTATCTCTCTCGCCTCACCACAAATCAGATTCTTCTGAGGAGTTCCCAGTACATTATCCTTTCCCCTGTGTAATTACCTTAATAAGCTCCAGCTGTTTTTATTCTCAGAAGGTTTACTCCCTGATATCCAGCTGCCTAACCCTTCGTGAGTGCAGGTCCTAAATGAGCTTTTTTCTCTGTTCCCTCACCACAATCCAGAATCTTTTGGGGAGTTACCAGTACAGTAAACATACCGGGAAGTACTTAATTTATTAAGCTACTGCTTTTCTTAATCTCAGTGGAGATATTTACTGATAAACAGCTACCTACCCAGCATGTTCATGTCGTTCCTAAATGAGCTTTTATCTCTCTCCCCTCACCACAAATCAGATTCTTCTGAGGAGTTCCCAGTACATTATCCTTTCCCCTGTGTACTTACCTTAACAAGCTCCATCTGTTTTTATTCTCAGAAGAGATACTCCCTGATATACAGCTGCCTACCCCCTTCGTAAGTGCAGGTCCTATATGAGCTTTTTTCTCTGTTCCTCACCACAATCCAGATTCTTTTAGGGAGTTACCAGTACAGTAACCATACGAGGAAGTACTTAATTTATTAAGCTACTGCTTTTCTTAATCTCAGTGGAGATATTTACTGATAAACAGCTACCTACACAGCATGTTCATGTCGTTCCTAAATGAGCTTGTTTCTCTGTTCCCTCACCACAATCCAGATTCTTTTGGGGAGTTACCAGTACAGTAAGCATACCAGGAAGTACTTAAATTATGAAGCTACTGCTTTTCTTTTTCTTTTTTTTTTTTTTTTTTTTTTTGGCCTGTCCTGGGCTTTGGAATCACTGCCTGAGCACTGGCCCTGGCTTCTTCCCGCTCAAGGCTAGCACTCTGCCACGAGAGCCACAGCGCCGCTTCTGGCCGTTTTTTCTGTATATGTGGTGCTGGGGAATCGAACCTAGGGCCTCGTGTATCCGAGGCAGGCACTCTTGACACTAGGCTATATCCCCAGCCCCTGCTTTTCTTAATCTCAGTAGAGATATTTACTGATAAACAGCTACCTATGCAGCATGTTCATGTCGTTCCTAAATGAGCTTTTATCTCTCTCCACTCACCACAAATCAGATTCTTCTGAGGAGTTCCCAGAACATTATCTTTTCCCCTGTGTAATTACCTTAACAAGCTCCAGCTGTTTTTATTCTCAGAAGGTTTACTCCCTGATATACAGCTGCCTACCCCCTTCGTAAGTGCAGGTCCTAAATTAGCGTTTTTCTCTGTTCCCTCACCACAATCCAGATTCTTTGGGGAGTTACCAGTACAATAACCATACCAGGAAGTACTTAATTTATTAAGCTACTGCTTTTCTTAATCTCAGTGGAGATATTTACTGATAAACAGCTACCTACGCAGCATGTTCATGTCGTTCCTTAATGAGCTTTTATCTCTCTGCCCTCACCACAAATCAGATTCTTCTGAGGAGTTCCAGGTACATAATCCTTTCCCCTGTTTAATTACCTTAACAAGCTCCAGCTGTTTTTATTCTCAGAAGGTTTACTCCCTGATATAGAGCTGCCTACCCCCTTGGTAAGTGCAGGTCCTAAATGAGCTTTTTTCTCTGTTCCCTCACCACAATCCAGATTCTTTTGTGGAGTTACCAGTACAGTAACCATACCAGGAAGTACTTAATTTATTAAGCTACTGCTTTTCTTAATCTCAGTGGAGATATTTACTGATAAACAGCTACGTACGCAGCATGTTCATGTCGTTCCTAAATGAGCTTTTATCTCTCTCCCCTCACCACAAATCAGATTCTTCTGAGGAGTTCCCAGTACATTATCCTTTCCCCTGTGTAATTACCTTAACAAGCTCCAGCTGTTTTTATTCTCAGAAGGTTTACTCCCTGATATACAGTTGCCTACCCCCTTCGTAAGTGCAGGTCCTAAATGAGGTTTTTTCTCTGTTCCTTCACCACAATCCAGATTCTTTTGGGGAGTTACCAGTACAGTAACCATACCAGGAAGTACTTAATTTATTAAGCTACTGCTTTTCCTAATCTCAGTGGAGATATTTACTGATAAACAGCTACCTACGCAGCATGTTCATGTCGTTCCTAAATGAGCTTTTATCTCTCTCCCCTCACCACAAGTCAGATTCTTCTGAGGAGTTCCCAGTACATTATCCTTTCCACTGTGTAATTACCTTAAGAAGCTCCAGCTGTTTTTATTCTCCGAAGGTTTACTCCCTGATATACAGCTGCCTACCCCCTTCGTAAGTGCAGATCCTAAATGAGCTTTTTTCTCTGTTCCCTCACCACAGTCCAGATTCTTTTGGGGAGTTACTAGTACAGTAACCATACCAGGAAGTACTTAATTTATTAAGATACTGCTTTTCTTAATCTCAGTGGAGATATTTACTGATAAACAGCTACCTACGCAGCATGTTCATGTCATTCCTAAATGAGCTTTTATCTCTCTCCCCTCACCACAAATCAGAATCTTCTGAGGAGTTCCCAGTACATTATTCTTTCCCCTGTGTAATTACCTTAACAAGCTCCAGCTGTTTTTATTCTCAGAATGTTTCCTCCCTGATATACAGCTGCCTACCCCCTTCGTAAGTGCAGGTCCTAAATGAGCTTTTTTCTCTCTTCCCTCAACACAATCCAGATTCTTTTGGGGAGTTACGAGTACAGTAAACATACCAGGATGTACTTAATTTATTAAGCTACTGCTTTTCTTAATCTCAGTGGAGATATTTACTGATAAACAGCTGTGTACGCAGCTTGTTCATGTCGTTCTTAAATGAGCTTTTATCTCTCTCCCCTCACCACAAATCAGATTCTTCTGAGGAGTTCCCAGTACATTATCCTTTCCCCTGTGTAATTACCTTAAGAAGCTCCAGCTGTTTTTATTCTCAGAAGGTTGACTCCCTGATATACAGCTGCCTACCCCCTTCGTAAGTGCAGGTCCTAAATGAGCTTTTTTCTCTGTTCCCTCACCACAATCCAGATTCTTTTGGGGAGTTACCAGTACATTAACCATACCAGGAAGTACTTAATTTATTAAGCTAATGGTTTTCTTTTTTCTTTTTTTTTTTTTTTTTTTTTGCCAGTCCTGGGCCTTGGACTCAGGGCCTGAGCACTGTCCCTGGTTTCTTCCCGCTCAAGGCTAGCACTCTGCCACTTGAGCCACAGCGCCGCTTCTGGCCGTTTTCTGTATATGTGGTGCTGGGGAATCGAACCTAGGGCCTCGGGTATCTTAGGCAGGCACTCTTGCCACTAGGCCATATCCCCAGCCCCTAAGCTACTGCTTTTCTTAATCTCAGTGGATATATTTACTGATAAACAGCTACCTACGCAGCATGTTCATGTCGTTCCTAAATGAGCTTTTATCTCTCTCCCCTCACCACAAATCAGATTCCTCTCAGGAGTTCCCAGTACATTATACTTTCCCATGTGTAATTACCTTAACAAGCTCCAGCTCTTTTTATTCTCAGAAGGTTTACTCCCTGATATACAGCTGCCTATCCACTTCGTAAGTGCAGGTCCTAAATGAGCTTTTTTCTCTGTTCCCTCACCACAATCCAGATTCTTTTGGGGAGTTACCAGTACAGTAACCATACCAGGAAGTACTTAATTTATTAAGCTACTGCTTTTCTTAATCTCAGTGGAGATATTTACTGATAAACAGCTACCTACGCAGCATGTTCATGTCGTTCCTAAATGAGCTTTTATCTCTCTCCCCTCACCACAAATCAGATTCTTCTGAGGAGTTCCCAGTACATTATCCTTTCCCCTGTGTAATTACCTTAACAAGCTCCAGCTGTTTTTATTCTCAGAAGGTGTACTCCCTGATATACAGCTGCATACCCCCTTCATAAGTGCAGGTCCTATATGAGCTTTTTTCTCTGTTCCCTCACCACAATCCAGATTCTTTTGGGGAGTTACCAGTACAGTAACCATACCAGGAAGTACTTAATTTATTAAGCTACTGCTTTTCTTAATCTCAGTGCAGATATTTACTGATAAACAGCTACGTACGCAGCATGATCATGTCGTTCCTAAATGAGCTTTTATCTCTCTCCCCTCACCACAAATCAGATTCTTCTGAGGAGTTCCCAGTACATTATCCTTTCCCCTGTGTAATTACCTTAAAAAGCTCCAGCTGTTTTTATTCTCAGAAGGTTTACTCCCTGATATACAGCTGCCTACCCCTTCGTAAGTGTAGGTCCTAAATGAGCTTTTTTCTCTGTTCCCTCACCACAATCCAGATTCTTTTGGGGAGTTACCAGTACAGTAACCATACCAGGAAGTACTTAATTTATTAACCTACTGCTTTTCTTAATCTCAGTGGAGATATTTACTGATAAACAGCTACCTACGCAGCATGTTCATGTCGTTCCTAAATGAGCTTTTATCTCTCTCCCCTCACCACAAAACAGATTCTTCTGAGGAAGTCCCAGTACATTATCCTTTCCCCTGTGTAATTACCTTAACAAGCTCCAGCTGTTTTTATTCTCAGAAGGTTTACTCCCTGATATACATCTGCCTACCCCCTTCGTAAGTGCAGGTCCTAAATGAGCTTTTTTCTCTGTTCCCTCAACACAATCCAGATTCTTTTGGGGAGTTACCAGTACAGTAACCATACCAGGATGTACTTAATTTATTAAGCTACTGCTTTTCTTAATCTCAGTGGAGATATTTACTGATAAACAGTTATGTACGCAGCATGTTCATGTCGTTCTTAAATGAGCTTTTATCTCTCTCCCCTCACCACAAATCAGATTCTTCTGAGGAGTTCCCAGTACATTATCCTTTCCCCTGTGTAATTACCTTAACAAGCTCCAGCTGTTTTTATTCTCAGAAGGTTTACTCCCTGATATACAGCTGCCTACCCCATTCGTAAGTGCAGGTCCTAAATGAGCTTTTTTCTCTGTTCCCTCCACAAAATCCAGATTCTTTTGGGGAGTTACCAGTACAGTAACCATACCAGGAAGTACTTAATTTATTAAGCTACTGCTTTTCTTAATCTCAGTGGAGATATTTACTGATAAACAGCTATGTACGCAGCTTGTTCATGTCGTTCTTAAATGAGCTTTTATCTCTCTCCCCTCACCACAAATCAGATTCTTCTGAGGAGTTCCCAGTACATTATCCTTTCCCCTGTGTAATTACCTTAAGAAGCTCCAGCTGTTTTTATTCTCAGAAGGTTGACTCCCTGATATACAGCTGCCTACCCCCTTCGAAAGTGCAGGTCCTAAATGAGCTTTTTTCTCTGTTCCCTCACCACAATTCAGATTCTTTTGGGGAGTTACCAGTACAGTAACCATACCAGGAAGTACTTAATTTATTAAGCTAATGGTTTTCTTTTTTCTTTTTTTTTTTTTTTTTTTTGCCAGTCCTGGGTCTTGGACTCAGGGCCTGAGCACTGTCCCTGGTTTCTTCCCGCTCAAGGCTAGCACTCTGCCACTTGAGCCACAGCGCCGCTTCTGGCCGTTTTCTGTATATGTGGTGCTGGGGAATCGAACCTAGGGCCTCGTGTATCTTAGGCAGGCACTCTTGCCACTAGGCCATATCCCCAGCCCCTAAGCTACTGCTTTTCTTAATCTCAGTGGATATATTTACTGATAAACAGCTACCTACGCAGCATGTTCATGTCGTTCCTAAATGAGCTTTTATCTCTCTCCCCTCACCACAAATCAGATGCTTCTGAGGATTTCCCAGTACATTATCCTTTCCACTGAGTAATTACCTTAAGAAGCAGCAGCTGTTTTTATTCTCAGAAGGTTTACTACCTGATATACAGCTGCCTACCCCCTTCGTAAGTGCAGGTCCTAAATGAGCTTTATTCTCTGTTCCCTCACCACAATCCAGATTCTTTTGGGGAGTTACCAGTACAGTAACTATACCAGGAAGTACTTAATTTATTAAGCTACTGCTTTTCTTAATCTCAGTGGAGATATTTACTGATAAACAGCTACCTACGCAGCATGTTCATGTCATTCCTAAATGAGCCTTTATCTCTCTCCCCTCACCACAAATCAGATTCTTCTGAGGAGTTCCCAGTACATTATCCTTTCCCCTGTGTAATTACCTTAACAAGCTCCAGCTGTTTTTATTCTCAGAAGTTTTACTCCCTGATATACAGCTGCCTACCCCCTTCGTAAGTGCAGGTCCTAAATGAGCTTTTTTCTCTGTTCCCTCACCACAATCCAGATTCTTTTGGGGAGTTACCAGTACAGTAACCATACCAGGAAGTACTTAATTTATTAAGCTACTGCTTTTCTTAATCTCAGTGCAGATATTTACTGATAAACAGCTACGTAAGCAGCATGTTCATGTCGTTCCTAAATGAGCTTTTATCTATCTCCCCTCACCACGAATCAGATTCTTCTGAGGAGTTCCCAGTATATTATCCTTTCCCCTGTGTAATTACCTTAACAAGCTCCAGCTGTTTTTATTCTCAGAAGGTTTACTCACTGATATACAGCTGCCTACCCCCTTCGTAAGTGCAGGTCCTAAATGAGCTTTTTTCTCTGTTCCCTCACCACAATCGAGATTCTTTTGGGGAGTTACCAGCACAGTAATCATACCAGGAAGTAGTTAATTTATTAAGCTACTACTTTTCTTAATCTCAGTGGAGATATTTACTGATAAACAGCTACCTACGCAGCATGTTCATGTCGTTCTTAAATGAGCTTTTATCTCTCTCCCCTCACCACAAATCAGATTCTTCTGAGGAGTTCCCAGTACATTATCCTTTCCCCTGTGTAATTACCTTAACAAGCTCCTGCTGTTTTTATTCTCAGAAGTTTTACTCCCTGATATACAGCTGCCTACCCCCGTCGTAAGTGCAGGTCCTAAATAAGTTTTTTCTCTGTTCCCTCACCACAATCCAGATTCTTTTGGGGAGTTACCAGTACAGTAACCAACCAGGAAGTAATTAATTTATTAAGCTACTGCTTTTCTTAATCGCAGTGGAGATATTTACTGATAAACAGCTACGTACGCAGCATGTTCATGTCGTTCCTAAATGAGCTTTTATCTCTCCCCCTCACCACAAATCAGATTCTTCTGAGGAGTTCCCAGTACATTATCTTTTCCCCTGTGTAATTACCTTAACAAGCTCCAGCTGTTTTTATTCTCAGAAGGTTTACTCCCTGATATACAGCAGCCTACCCCCTTCGTAAGTGCGGGTCCTAAATGAGCTTTTTTCTCTGTTCCCTCACCACAATCCAGATTCTTTTGTGGAGTTACCAGTACAGTAACCATACCAGGAAGTACTTAATTTATTAAGCTACTGCGTTTCTTAATCTCAGTGGAGATATTTACTGATAAACAGCTACCTACGCAGCATGTTCATGTCGTTCTTAATGAGCTTTTATCTCTCTCCCCTCACCACAAATCAGATTCTTCTGAGGAGTTCCTAGTACATTTTCCTTTCCCCTGTGTAATTACCTTCACAAGCTCCAGCTGTTTTTATTCTCAGAAGGTGTACTGCCTGATATACAGCTGCCTACCCCCTTCGTAAGTGCAGTTCCTAAATGAGCTTTTTTCTCTGTTCCCTCACCACAATCCAGAATCTTTTGGGGAGTTACCAGTACAGTAAACATACCGGGAAGTACTTAATTTATTAAGCTACTGCTTTTCTTAATCTCAGTGGAGATATTTACTGATAAACAGCTACCTACCCAGCATGTTCATGTCGTTCCTAAATGAGCTTTTATCTCTCTCCCCTCACCACAAATCAGATTCTTCTGAGGAGTTCCCAGTACATTATCCTTTCCCCTGTGTACTTACCTTAACAAGCTCCATGTGTTTTTATTCTCAGAAACGATACTCCCTGATATACAGCTGCCTACCCCCTTCGTAAGTGCAAGTCCTATATGAGCTTTTTTCTCTGTTCCCTCACCACAATCCAGATTCTTTTGGGGAGTTACCAGTACAGTAACCATACGAGGAAGTACTTAATTTATTAAGCTACTGCTTTTCTTAATCTCAGTGGAGATATTTACTGATAAACAGCTACCTACGCAGCATGTTCATGTCGTTCCTAAATGAGCTTTTATCTCTCTCCCCTCACCACAAATCAGATTCTTCTGAGGAGTTCCCAGTACATAATCCTTTCCCCTGTGTAATTACTTTTACAAGCTCCAGCTGTTTTTATATTCAGAATGTTTACTCCCTGATATACAGCTGCCTACCCCCTTCGTAAGTGCAGGTCCTAAATGAGCTTTTTTCTCTGTTCCCTCACCACAATCCAGATTCTTTTGGGGAGTTACCAGTACAGTAAGCATACCAGGAAGTACTTAATTTATTAAGCTACTGCTTTTCTTAATCTCAGTGGAGATATTTACTGATAAAAAGCTACCTACACAGCATGTTCATGTCGTTCCTAAATGAGCTTGTTTCTCTGTTCCCTCACCACAATCCAGATTCTTTTGGGGAGTTACCAGTACAGTAAGCATACCAGGAAGTACTTAAATTATGAAGCTACTGCTTTTCTTTTTCTTTTTTTTTTTTTTTTTTTTTTGGCCTGTCCTGGGCTTTGGAATCACTGCCTGAGCACTGGCCCTGGCTTCTTCCCGCTCAAGGCTAGCACTCTGCCACGAGAGCCACAGCGCCGCTTCTGGCCGTTTTTTCTGTATATGTGGTGCTGGGGAATCGAACCTAGGGCCTCGTGTATCCGAGGCAGGCACTCTTGACACTAGGCTATATCCCCAGCCCCTGCTTTTCTTAATCTCAGTAGAGATATTTACTGATAAACAGCTACCTATGCAGCATGTTCATGTCGTTCCTAAATGAGCTTTTATCTCTCTCCCCTCACCAAAAATCAGATTCTTCTGAGGAGTTCCCAGAACATTATCTTTTCCCCTGTGTAATTACCTTAACAAGCTCCAGCTGTTTTTATTCTCAGAAGGTTTACTCCCTGATATACAGCTGCCTACCCCCTTCGTAAGTGCAGGTCCTAAATTAGCGTTTTTCTCTGTTCCCTCACCACAATCCAGATTCTTTGGGGAGTTACCAGTACAATAACCATACCAGGAAGTACTTAATTTATTAAGCTACTGCTTTTCTTAATCTCAGTGGAGATATTTACTGATAAACAGCTACCTACGCAGCATGTTCATGTCGTTCCTAAATGAGCTTTTATCTCTCTGCCCTCACCACAAATCAGATTCTTCTGAGGAGTTCCAGGTACATAATCCTTTCCCCTGTGTAATTACCTTAACAAGCTCCAGCTGTTTTTATTCTCAGAAGGTTTACTCCCTGATATACAGCTGCCTACCCCCTTGGTAAGTGCAGGTCCTAAATGAGCTTTTTTCTCTGTTCCCTCACCACAATCCAGATTCTTTTGTGGAGTTACCAGTACAGTAACCATACCAGGAAGTACTTAATTTATTAAGCTACTGCTTTTCTTAATCTCAGTGGAGATATTTACTGATAAACAGCTACCTACGCAGCATGTTCATGTCGTTCCTAAGTGAGCTTTTATCTCTCTCCCCTCACCACAAATCAGATTCTTCTGAGGAGTTCCCAGTACATTATCCTTTCCCCTGTGTAATTACCTTAACGAGTACCAGCTGTTTTTATTCTCAGAAGGTTTAGTCCCTGATATACAGCTGCCTACCCCCTTCGTAAGTGCAGGTCCTAAATGAGCTTTTTTCTCTGTTCCCTCACCACAATCGAGATTCTTTTGGGGAGTTACCAGTACAGTAACCATACCAGGAAGTA